>NC_061122.1:48657513-48954677 GCF_002878395.1 Capsicum annuum
CTCTGAAGAAACCAAAGAGAAATTATTCTCTATAATGGAAGACTCATCAGACTCTTCCGACAATTCCAGCTCTTCTTGTGATGATTATAGCGATAAAGAATTTATCAATGCCACATATGAGTCCGATCGATCCCAGTCTGGCCAAGATTGTTCTTGTAACAGTACCTTCTGTACTTACACAAAAAAGACTATTAATATCATCTCTGGAAATCCTAAAGAAATCCTGTTTGACATTATAGAGCACATCCAAGATGATGAGGCTAGAAATAAATGTCTTCTAGAACTCAAAAGATTGATGCTTTCTCATAAAGAAAATCCCCCTAAACCTATCATTCAGCCTTTTAGCATGAAACAGGTTATGTCTCGATTTGATAAACCTGTGGAACCATCTATAGACGATCTCAAGGGTGAAATGTCCACCCTCAAGAAAGAAATCAGAGACCTAAAAATAAGACTTGATCGGGTGGAACTCAACATTCTTACTGAACAGGTTCTAAAGAATGTGTCTCCTCCAGAGAATGCCTCCCCACCAGGGTCTCCTAGAGCTTCCCCAATAATCACTGATCTTATTCAAAATGATCATCTCAAAGAGCCAGGTTCATTCCCCAGCTCAGATTCCCCCTCTACCTCTTGTACAGCTATCACGGCCATTAAGACTTACACGGAACACATCATCGTAAAAATTGTCATAAACAATAACTTCATTCTTAATAGAGTCGCCCTCTTTGATACTAGAGCCGATAGCAATTGCATCATCAAGGGACTTGTACCCACCAAGTATCTACAAAAAAGCACTTCTCATCTATACTCCACCACAGGAGAAAAGATGAAAATCGATTATAAGCTTTCTAAGGCTCATATCTGTAACAATGGCATTTGTCTTGTTAATGATTTTGTTATCACTGAAGGTATCACCGAAGATATCATTCTAGGAATACCTTTTGTCAATCAAATTCGACCTTATATTAGTGATTTTGATGGAATTCGCACAACGATTTTAAATCAAAATATGTTCTTCCTCTTATTAAGACATAGTTCAATCTTGAAATATTATAAACAACTACTTGGTCATCATTCCTTCATTGAGACATTCTAGCAAACACTTGCATGACATGAACTTGAATACATGCTAACATGATATAATTTCATTATTTAATTATCATGAATAACTCATCAAACACTTGGAAGGCATTGTATATGCACATAGTACTAATAAACATATGAGCATCTCAATTTCAAGGATTTAACATGAATTCACATGACACTACATACGTAATAGTTGTTTTTACATAATTTTTGCACTTAATCATGGAATAGAAATCCAATAAACACTATAATCATAAATAAACTAGAATCCAAATCATGGAAAGCATGAAATCAAGCTACTTGAAGTTTAAAAGAGTTTCTTGGACTCCAAGGGTGGAAGTAACCTTTCGATAAATACTTCACATACCTTGATTGCTAAATTCTTAAAGATTAACGGTGGAATGTTGAGCCTTGAATTTGAAATTCAATCACCTAGGGTTCTTATGCTTGAGAAATTTGAGAAATAATAAGTATATGTTGCAAATACAGGGCCAAATTTCATATTTTTGTGGGCTAAAAGACGTAGGAAAAGACCCTAATACCCCTAAAGATGTGGCATTTTAGTTACTGAAAGTCAAACTATCGACGCACAGTCGACGCACCACGTCATTGGAATCGATGCGATGGCTAAAGCACCACATCGAGTCCGCATCAGTTCAGTTGAAATTACCACTGGGAGCTATGGAAAATATTGATCGATGCGATGGCCAATACGCCGCGCTGAGATTTCATTGATGCACTATTTTGATTTCCCAAATGTGGTTCGAACGAGGTCCAAAAAATAAGAAACTCATCCAGGAACACCTACTGACATTCCTAATCATGAATCAATCTAAAGATCGATACTTTAAGATCATAAGAGTGGTGAAATAGAGTTGCCAACCTACGAAGGCCAAAATAATTCTAAGTCTGAATACTTAGCTAGAATTTTCTAAGTGTTGGACTCCTTAGCAAAGCTTAAAAGATTGAGTTGAGCTTAGGATTTTGTGGGTTCTTACAAAATCGCGCACTAAGCCAAAGTCAGATGTGCTTTTAGATCCTCTTTCAGAATCTTATGATAACATATGATTTAGAATTAAAGTATGAACCTAAGAGTTTAGCAGCAGTAGTAGAGTTGGGATAGTGTTATCTAGATTGAGTAAAGTATGTATTCCACGGGGCTAGTTGTGTGAAAGGTGAATCATTGTGCTTGTAATAGCATATGCAAGAATTTAAGTTTGGTAATTCAAAATTATAAGTGTTGTTAATGTTGGTGTAGTGGTAATTCTTCTAATGTGGTGAAAATATAAGTTTAGAGATGTGATATTTGTAGACAAATGATAAACGTAGTACGGTTATTAAATCTTTGGGGATATCCATGGTATGCATTAAAATCTAAGTTTGAATCCTTGAAGGTTGAGCTAATAGAAAGAAGAGTTGAAAATTCTATGTTAGTCAGTGTTTAAGATATTGTATGATGAATATTGGAGCTATATGAAGTTAAGATTTCTATCTCAGAAGAAAGTACTAGCAGCGGGTTTTACACTATCAGGTGTAGTTTTTCAGAGTGAGTTCATCATTTATGCATATTATGATACCCCAGAATCTACAGTAAAGTGGTGACAATGTAGTTTAAAGTTGTTGAGTAAGTGGTTCAAAGACTTAGAATGATGTCTTTAAGCTAAGGGGGAGATGATAGAAAAACTAACCAAGTCAGGCTCTCAGATTCTAGTAATGTCAGTGTCTTGTAGAACAACACAAGGGAGAATGATGCCCAACCCATTCTTACCTCAGTGAAATATTTCTCAGTGATCATAATATCTACTCATGCCTTGCATATCACCCTTATGATCATAGATCATATTCTTGCACTTTATAGAAAATCATTTCTATTTCAGTTCCTAGTAAAAGAAGTTCCAGTTCACCCAGCAGTCTGAATCATATTCCATGAATTTATGAACTCCAAACTCAGGTCATCTAGCTCATGACTCATGTATTCATGCTTTATAGTATGTTCAGTTCTAGTACAGATGCTACCCTTCTAATGATCAACAAAATTCAGATCATGTTAGGTATATCCCTAGTTTAAATATCTTAATAAATCCATGATATTGATATTCTATCCCTCAGCACCCAGTTAAGTGTCAAGTTTTGTATTGTGTTTATTCATGCTTCAGGTCTTCATGTTTTAGCCTTTTAGTGACCTCTCCTTATGAAATGATGTAGTGATGAACAATTGCTAAGTTGGGAGAATGCATTCCAGAAATCAGTTCAGTTTATGATATTCAGTTCATGTGTCATGTTTCAGACCACATTATCTAATCATGATTTCATCATGTATATTCAGCATGTAACCTCGATTTCTCAGTGTTCTCAGCTTAACCATCCTCATTCGAGGATGAATATTCCTAAGGGGAAGAGATTGTAATACCCCACATTTTTTGGGCTAATGTTTAAATCGTTGTTCCTTTGTGTACAAAATTAAACCCAATTATTCTATGTTTATACATGTGTGATTATCAAAAATATTATGTGAGAATATCTTTGTGTATTAATCGAGGTCATAATATCCTCCTAACTCAAAGATGAGTTGAAGACTATTCTATTAGTAGAGTTTTTAGCAAATGCTCTAGCAAGAATCAAGTTTAAAAGAGTGTATCTCTTAGAATATATTGATTCAGGTGTTCAACTATATACCAAAGAAAGATTTTTGAATTTACTTTCCAACGCAACTAGTTTTACCTTAATTAGATATCAAAGAGAAAAGTTATACCCATTTTACTCCAGCATGTCATCCTGTCAACAAAGTGATGACCTGAGCTGACGGGCCGTCACCTATGTGACGACTTGTCAACCTAAGTCGTCACCCTTGGGCAGAAAACATCAAATTGCAGCTTCCAAGTGATGACCTGAGGTGATGGGCCATCACCTAAGTGATGACTTATTAGCCCAAGTCGTCACCCATGACCTCACTCGATCAAACTTACCCTTAAATAGTTTCGGAGAGGTATTTGGGTCTTTTCCCTCATCTCCCACGACATAAAACACCCTATATACATACTTGGTCATTATAAATCGGTTTCAAAATCCCTTAACTCTCTTTATTTCCAAGAATAAGATTAGGGTTTCTTCTTAAGGTAATCTCCCAAGAATTTTAAGACTCCATTACACTCTTGACAAGATTATCAGGAATTTAAGGTTCCCAATCCAAGAACGTTCAAGAAAGGTCAATTCTCTTTCAAGATTAAAACTCTAAGGTGTGTTAGGTGTTCATCCTTCGGTTTTCTTCCACCCTTGGAGTTCAAGAATCCTTTTTAACAAACTTAAATTATGATTCCCATGTTATGAATTGAATTATATTTATGTTTGCATATTTGTATGGGTTTCAATTCCAGATTTTAATTATAAGTTTCATGAATATAAGATGGAATGTATGTGATTGATGTAATCTCCATGTCAATACCCTTGAATTGTGAATTGGTTGTTGTAGTCATGATGTATTAGCATGTTGTTTATGCCCAAGTACAAGGTTATTCCTCCTAAGTGTTTGAGAAAACGCCTATGTAAATTAATTGTGCATTGTGAGACTTTAGTGATCTTACAATAGGACTGTTGCTATTACTACATGTTTAAACTACTTCCATGTTAAAGCTATTCCTTGAAAGTGTTTGATAGAATGTCCATGTAAATTGAATAGTGAAATTATGACATGTTAGCATGTGTTCTCATTCATGTACTAGTTCATGACTTCTAAGTATTTGACGAAATATCTCAGTCATTGCATTGTGAATAATTGACTATGGTTATGTTCTCAATAATTGCTATGTCTTATTATTATTGATTCAATCGAGTCCTGGGGGCATTTATTACTCAAAATCTAGTTGTTTCCTTAGTTGCAGTAGCTATAGAATAGTCCCAGTAAATGTAAAGAATTGTAGTAATCAGTCAGTTAAAAGAACTTAGCAAACTCAGTCCAGTTCAGTCAGTTAACACGATCAGGGTCAGTTCAGTCAAGCCTAGTAAAATCTAGTGATCAGTTCAGTTTAATAATTAATGTCATTCAGTTGGGAGAAGGATTCAGCACTGAGAAAACCAAGGATGAGGGCTCACCTATCTGTAGAGGGTGTGCTCTTTAGTAAGAGTACTTGTATTCCAAAACTACATAACAAGCATAGGTTGAGATATCAACCTGCCAGTTGAGGGTTGATAAGGTATTTACCTACCAGTTGAGGGTAACACCATTTTCATTTAGGGCACTTAACAGACAAAGGTGACTCTTCAGCTTGTTTGTACCCGTTGTATGGTATGATACCCTTCCAACTAGGATTACAGGTTGGACTCTAATCAATTCAAAGAGGGGCATGTTGGTTAGATGATTAACTCCCACAATTAAGGTTTCAGTATTCTGTATTTAGTAATGAGTCTCAGTATTTAGTAAAGAACTCTGATAGTTATACAGAACCATGGCTATCAGCTATCAATTACTTATCAATCAGAATTTAGTACTTCGGATTCAATCTAAACTTTTAGTTAATATTATTTAGTTAGCAAAACTAAGTACTTCAATTTTAGTCTAATTCAGATAGACTTATATGCGCAGTATTGCATATTCATCATGTTCAGTAGTTATAGTTTTTCATGTGCTCTCATTCAGTTATTTCATGATGTTCATTTAGTCAGTTATCATCTCATACATATAAACCCATGTATATCAGCCTACCTCACTTAGCATACCTATACATTTAAAGTATTAACCCATAATTTCTCTTTGCACTATGATGTCTCATATCAAAGGTTTAGATGCATAGGCTCCCGATTATACTTAGCAGTTCAGGATGTCAGCAGCAGGTTCAGTAGTAAGTCCTCATCCATTAAGGATATTATCTTATTTCTATTTTTCAGTTAGTTCAGCAGTTACTTCAATCGGAATTAGTTGGGGGGTTGTTCCATCGACTTCATTCTCAGACCGTTAGAGGCTTCCAGACTAGCATAGTTTGTTATTAAGTTTTCATATATTGTTATCAGTTATACTCAATTATTATTTCAGTATTTTGAGAACCTTATGGCATGTTTAAATTTCTTCCGCATATGTTTTCATGATTATTATTCAGTGCTCACAGCAGGTACCAGTCATGGGTTAGCTTATGGTCCTTTGAGATCGTAAGCACCGTGTGATGCCCAAGGTGTAATCCCAAGTCGTTACAAGTATTTAGTACTAATTTGGGTATGATTCCAAAGATTTCATTCCCCAGAAATAAGTGCTACCATAGGTTTAAGATTTCCCATAGTGGGCTAAGTCACTGATCACTTAAGATAAGGTTCTATTCTGATGGAAAAGGTAGAACAACTCTCCCCAACATGGGTAAGATATTAGACTTCATGACATCTCACATGGTTTATGTCTTTTAGAAGAAACTCACAATTGAAAGAGCAAAAGTACAACTTCTAGAACTAAGTGTAATGGCTCACAAAGACTGTATTTATGCTTTATTACATTATGTTTATATTCTGTAGTTTTTTCTTTATTCAATCCTAAGTGAGTAATCCATACTTAGAATGCATTCTTTACAATTTATGTGCATATTTGGTTACTGCTTTTACTTATTCATTCACCCCCACATGCTCAGTGCATTCCAAAAGTACTGATCCATATATACGTCTATATGTTATCTTGTCTTATAATGTAGGTTTAGGTGACTAGTTTCTGCATCATGATTGACTGTAAGAATCTCTACCTACATCCAAATAGTTGGTGAGTCCTCAAATTTTAGGGACCCAGTAATTTAGATTTCTGGCTTTCTAAAGTAGTTTATTTAGTTGTTTTCAGTCAGATAGGGGTCTGTCCTATCATCGTCTAGTTAGTAGTAGTAGAGGCTTGTCCTACTGTTAGATATATTTTAGATTTTAAGTATTGGTTTACTATATTTCTAAGTAAAATTTTTTTAGATATTTTGTTCAGTTAGACGTAGTACGATTCAGAAAGTAATTCAGAAATATTATCATATGTTTAGATTATCTTTCTTTGAGTTTTAGAACTCGTAGAAGGCTTACAAGGATAGCTTGGGGCTACTCATAGTCCCGACCGTGTGACGTCTCCGGACACGTTCTCAGGGCATTACAAAACTTGGTATCATAGCCTAAGTTTTAAAGAGTCCTAGGGAGTTCGACAAGCTATGTTACGTAGAGTCTTGGTCATAGGTGTGAAGCATACCACATTTAAGAGCAAGAGGTTGTGGAACGATTTAGGAAATTATCCTTTTTATTTCATAAATCTATCATGCTTACAGTGTACCTATCTTCTTTAACTTATGCTCTTATGTGATAGAATTTGCCTCCTCACCGAGCTAATGCATACAGAAATAATAACCTACCAACCCAGCCTACTGATCCTCTAAATGAGAATGTGTCCCATGCTGAATGTCAGCCTGCCTTTCAGGTATTGGCCTAATCCATGACTTCCAATATTCAGGTTAACCATAAGGCTGTAGTCCCACTTCAGCAAAATGGTGATTTAGCTATAACCAGAATTCATGACTTTTATGAGAATGAATTCGCCTAAATTTTTAGGGTCAAAAGTAGTTGAGGACCCACAGCTCTACATTGATGAAGTGAGGAAGATCACCCAAGTTATGCATATTGCTAAGGAGGACAGTGTAGAACTGGCATCCTATAGGCTAAAAGATGTTTTCTATGATTGGGTTGTTATATAGAAGAATGGTAGATAGGAGAATACAGCCCCTATGAGTTGGCAGTTATTTTAGGATACGTTTTTGGACAGGTTTTTTCCATGTGAGTTTAAAGAAGAAAAGGTGGAGGAGTTTCTGATCTTAGGCAGGTATCATTGACAGTGAAGGAGTACTGCTGTAAGTTAAACTAGTTGTCTAAGTATGCTCCCGATTTGATAGCAGACCCTCAATCTTGTATGTGTAAGTTTGTTATGGGAGTATCAGGTTTGGTAATCAAAGAGTGTATGACTGCCATGCTTATTGGGGATATGGATCTTGCTAAGCTGATAACTCATGCTCAATAGATTTAGGCAAAAAAGTTAAAGGGGGGGGAGAGAGAGAGAGTAAGAAGGCTAGAACTTGAAAGTTTAAGTATGGCCAAACAAGGTCAGGAGGGGTTAGTCATTAGTAGTTTCAAGGTCACTATCATGTTCCAGTATCATCTTCAGCCAGTGCCACTATAGCCAAAATAAAGTAGGAGCAGTGGGGTAAGACTTCTATATCTAGGTCTCAAAATAGTGTGGGTGGAAGGCCCAATTATCCTCAATGTACTAACTATGGTAAAACTCATCCTGGTGAGATTTTATAGGGACAGAAAGGTTGTTATGGATATGGTAAGTTGGGTCACGAAATCAAAGAGTGCTCATATGCTAAGAAAGGAAGCAGGGATGCTCATCCCCAAACTCAATACACTAGCGCACCAGCTCCACTAGGTCTCCCAGTCCCTCCTCAGGGCACATCATCCAATACTACTGGCAGTCAGCGCCAAAATTAGTTTTATGCTTTACTATCCCGTTAGGAGCAGGAGAGTTCACTAGACATTGTTATTGGTATGCTTCGAGTCTTTTATCTTGATGTTTATATGTTGTTAGACCCCAGGTCAAATCCTTCTTATGCTACTCCATTAGTTGCTGAAAATTTTGAGGTAGGTCCTTAAAATCTCTTTAAGCCCTTCTTAGTTTCCACCCCAGTGGGTGAGTCAATTATTGCCAAAAGAGTCTATAGAAAATGTCTTATCATGTTTCTTCATAAGATATGGTAAAATTTGACCTTATTTTGGGAATGGATTGACTCTATTCCTGTTATGCATCTATAGATTGTCATACCCGAGTGGTGAAGTTTCAATTTTTAAGTGGGAAGGTAATTCGGTGTCTCCCAAGATTCATTTTATATCTTATCTTAAGGACATAAAGTTGATATCAAAAGGGTGCATTTATCATCTAGTTTGAGTCAAGGACACTAAGTCAAGACTCTAATAGTTCAATCAGCCCATGTAGTCATTGAGTCTTGAAGATTTGCTAGGGGTACCTCCCGATAGAGAAATAAAATTCAATATTGACCTTTTTCCTGATACCTAGCCCATATCTATTCCTCCATATCGTATAGCTCCATTCGAGCTTAAAAAGTTAAAACAGAAGCTTAAAGACCTCTTAGATAAAGGTTTCATAAGGCCAAATATCTTTCCATGGGGCACTTTCATCCTATTCGTGTGAAAGAAAAATGGCTTTCTACGAATGTGCATTGACAATCGTCAGTTGAACAAAGTGACAGTCAAAAACAAATATCCTATTCCTAGGATTGATGACTTATTCGACCAACTCCTAGGTGCAAGTTACTTCTCTTAAATAGATCTTAGATTCGTCTATCACCAGCATAGAGTAAGGGAATGTGATGTTCCAAACATAGCTTTCAGAACTCCTTATGGTTACTTTAAATTTCTAGTCATATCCTTCGGGCTAACAAATTCCCTAGCAGCCTCATGGACTTGTTGAACTAAGTGTTCAAATACTATTTAGACATGTTTGTCATAGTTGTTATTAATGATATCCTTGTCTATTCTCATAGTGAGGATGATCATGCAAACCATCTTAGAATTGTCTTGCAAACTCTTAGAGATCACCAGTTGTTCACAAAATTGAGAAAATGTGAATTTTGGCTAAGATCAGTAGCTTTCCTTGTCCATATTATTTTCGATGATGATATTAGAGTTGATCCTCAAAAGACCAAAGCAGTGAAAAATTTCCCTAGACCCATCTCTCTATCATAAATAAGGAGTTTCTTAGGTTTATATGGCTATTACCAATGTTTTGATGAAGGGTTTTCATCTACTGCATTCCCCATGTCGATATTGACTCAAAAAAAGTTAAGTTTCAGTGGTCAAATTCCTATGAGAAGAGTTTTCAGGAGTTAAAGGCTCAACTTACTTCAGCCCTGGTTTTAGTATTACCTGATGGTACAGATGGATTTGTTGTCTATTGTGATGCTTCTAGAGTTGGTCTGGGTTTTGTTTTGATGCAGAGAGGTAAGATCATAGCCTATGACTCTATACAGCTTAAGCCTCATAAGAAGAACTACCCTACCTATGATCTTGAGTTAGTTGTTATTGTGTTTAGATTAAAAATCTGGACGCACTATCTTTATGGGGTGGATGTTGTTCTGTTCACGGACCACAAGAACTTGCAGTATGTGTTTTCTTAGAGAGTTTTAAATCTCCATCAAAGAAGGTGGTTATAATTGTTGAAAGATTATAACATGAGTATTTGTATCATCTGATCAAGGCTAATATAGTGGGAGACTTCTTTAGTAGATTGTGTATGGGTAGTACTGCTCATTTGGAGAGTGATAAGAAAGAATTAGTTTAGGAAGTTCATTGGCTGGCTAGATTAGGTGTTCAGTTGGCTGATTCAGCTGAAGGGAATATTTGGGTCTACTGTAGTTTGGAATCTTCTTCAGTTTTCAAAGTGAAGGAGAAGCAAGATAAGGACTCCAATTTGGTTAAGTTGAAGGAGTCAGTTAGAGATCAGAAAGTAGAGGTTTTCTCCCAAGGGGGAGATGGTGTTTTAAGATATCAGGGTAGACTGTGTGTGTCGTGTGTCAATGGTTTGAGGAAATGGATTTTGGCGAAATCACATGGTGTGCATTACTCCATTCACCCAAGCACTACAAAGATGTACCAAGATTTGTGGGAAGTCTATTATTAGAGTGGTATAAAGAAAGATATTACAAAGTTTGTGGCTAAGTATTCTAATTATCAACAGGTTAAGGAGGAGAACCAAAGTCTTGGTGGTAGCAGGAGTTTAGTATCCCCACATGGAAGTGGGAAGAGGTGAACATGGACTTTGTGACAGGGTTACCTCATTCGCATTGTCACCATGATTTGATTTGAGTTATTATAGATAAATTGACCAAATCAGCCCATTTCTTGCTAGTTAACACGTCCTATGCAGCTGAAGATTATGCTAAGCTATATATTAGAAAGTTAGTAATATTTCACGGAATTCCTTTGTCCATCATATCAGACAAGGGTACTCAGTTTACCTCTCACTTTTGGAAGGCCTTTCAAAAGGGTCTTGGAACCCAAATTCATCTCAGTTTAGCTTTTCATCCTCAGACAGATGGTCAGGTAGATAAGACCGCTCATACCCTAGAAGATATATTGAGGGCATGTGTTCTTGACTTCAAGGGAAGCAGGGATGATCACTTGCCATTGATTGAGCTTGCCTACAATAATAGTTACTATCCTAGTATTCAGATGGCCCCATTTGTGGCTCTTTATTGGAGGAGATGTAAGTCACTTATCAATTGGTTTGAAGTGGATGAGGCTACTTTGATTGGGCCAGACGTGGTGTTTGAATCCATGGAGAAATTCCAGTTTATTTGAGAAAGTTTAAAAATACCTCAAAGTCGTTAGAAATCATATATAGATATGAGAAGAAGGGACCTCGAATTTGAGGTTGCTGACTTAGTTTATTTGAAAATTTCACCAATGAAAGGGGTGAAGAGATTTCTAAAAAAAAGGAAGCTTAGTCCCTGATATGTTGGCCCTTACAGAATATTGGGTCATGTTGGGAAGTAGTTTATATGCTTGAGTTGACTAAAGACTTGTCATCTGTTTACCCAGTGTTCCATGTATCCTTATTAAAGAAATGTATGGGTTACCCAGCTATTGTAGTCCCTCTAGAAAGCACGGATATTCAGGATAGCCTCTCTTATTAAGATATTCTAGTTGAGATTACTGATCATGAGATCTGTAGATTAAGGAACAAAAAATTTCCCTTGTTCAAAGTTTGTTGGCGGAATAAGTCCATTAAGGGTGTCACTTGGGAAGCAAAAGCAGACATGCGAACCAAGTACCCTCACCTTTTCTCTACAAACCCATTCTCAGCCTAAGGTAAAATTCATTCATAGCTCATTTTTTCTAGTCTTAGTTCCAGCCATGTTATTATGTTCATGTCGTTTCATGCATTCATAGATTAGTTCAGTCGCTCATTAGGATTTATATTCAGTCATGCAGTTATGTTTTCAGTTGTGTACGTCATTATATAATCTCTGTTCCTTAGTATCCTCATCTTAACTAGTCTCATTCAAGGATAAATGTTCCCAAGGTGGGATATTGTAATACCCCATATGTTTCTTATTTAGCTCAGCCCTTAATGGTTACCCTATACGTTCTCGAGGGTAGTCTTATCATTTGAACCCTCCCTAAGTCATGAAAACAAAAGATTTGATGTTATTCTAACCGCAATACACTTATTCCTCACCAAACTTTCTCTCCAAGAAACCCTAAAGCTTCAACTTTAACTCTAAGAAATTCAAAGTTCCACCATTTTTTTTCAAGATAACCAAGAATTCAAGTTTCCATGTTTAAGAACTTCAAGAAGAAGCTTCAAGAACATCATTAGGGATTCAAAGTTCAAGCTTCTACATCCAATTAATCAAATAAGGTATGTGGGGTTATGAACAAGGATACTTCTTTCATCCTTGTGCCCAAAACAAGTTTTTAATGTTGAATTTACATGACATTATATGATTTGCAGTCTAGGGTTCATACCCAATTATCATTATTTGAAGATTTTGATGTTACACATGATTAAATGTTGAATTGCATCTCTACTTTTGCATGTTTATACGTGTTACCTGATTTTATACATTGAGAATTGCATTTCATTATCTTGACTAGAATTGCTAAAGTATTTCAAGATTATTAATGTTGAGCGTGAAGTTTCTTGTGACTTTTCATGATTTTTAAGCATGGGTTATAAGCCCTAAGTTTAAGTCTTGATATTTCCAGAAAGATGATGTTTAAGCATTCTTTGATAAGCATGTATTCAGATTTTGAGGAAGATTTGGTTTTAGTACTAAGCAAAGATTGGAATCCATAATTGTTTATCTTATTCATGATTTAACAAAAGAGAAGCATAATTAGTTTTCACTATAAACCCTTGTGCTATTTTAAGGTGGATTTTCTAAAGTCTGAGCGATAATTTGGGAGTAGTATTAAGCATCGAGTTGGGTATGATTCCAAAGGTTTCATGACCCAGAACTACGTGCCACCATAGGTTTAAGAGTGCCCATAGTGGGCTAAGTCAGTGATCACTTAAGCTAAGATTCTATTTCGATGGCGAGGATAGAAAGCTCTTCTCAACTTAGGTAAGACGTTGGACTCCATGACAGCTCATATAGTTTTAATCAGTTAGAAGAAACTCCTAATAGAAAGAGTAAAAGTATAGCTTCTAGAACTAAATGTAATGGCTTACAAAGACTGTCTTTATGCTCTATTACATTATGTGTATATATCGCAGCTTTTGCTTTATTCAAGCCAAGGTGAGTTATCCACACTTAAAATGCTGAAACTTGTGGGTTACTACTTTTACTTATGCATTCACCCTCACATACTCAGTACATTCCAACAAAACTGATCCGCATATATATCTATGTGCTACATTGTCTTATAATGTAGGTTTAGATGCCCAGTTTTCGTAGTGTGATTCACCACGAGAATCTCTACCTACATCCCGATAGTTGGTGAGTCCTCATATTATGGCGACCCACTTATTCTAATTTCGAGCTTTCTAAAGTAGTTTGTTCAGTTATTTTCAATCAGTTTGAGTTAGCTGGGGGTCTATCCTAGCGGCTCTCTAGTTAGTAGTAGTAAAGTCTTTCCGACTATTAGATACATTTCATATTTTAAGTATTGGTTTACCAGATTTCTAAGTTAAATGTTTTTAGATATTATATTCAGTTAAACTCAGCACGATTTAGACAGTAATTTAGTATTCCAATGTTATCATATGTTTAGATTATCTTTGTTTGAGTTTCAGAACTTACAGAACACTTAAAGGGTTAGGTTGGGGCTCCTGGTAGTCCCGAGCACTATGTGACATCTCGATACACGTTCTTGTGGAATTATAGGGAGCTTTACTTGACATGATAGGATTTATTTGGGTATTAATTTCCATTATTATCATTGGGACGCCCGTACAGGGACTTAAATAGATACTATAAGCCTTATTTGAGCATTATTTGCCTTTATAATTATAGTTATGCCCCAATGAGGGATTTTGAAATGATACTATTGATGTCTTACATAACAGTTTATTCAAGTGGTGTTGTGCAAGTGCTCAGATAATGATTTATTATCATATTGAGTTGATTTTGATCATAGTAATACCTATATTAAATTTATTATTATCTTCATACTGATTATTTATGAGAATTACATCATAATTTCATCTATAAATATTCATGAGATTGCTACCATTGAGAAACACTAATTTTTTGAATAAAATTAAATACTTTATAAAACCCTTGCTAGAGGGATGTGCTAGTAAGATGAATGAGATATAGGAAACACTTATATTAAAAAGAAAATGAAACACTTTACAAAATCTTTGACCGAGGGACATATCGGAAAGTGTATTGTGACATGAGATTGAAATCGCAAAAGTATATGGGTTGCAAACCCCCATGGGTCCTCTCCTAAAATGATGGAAGGTGTATATGAAATTCATGTGATGACTTATATCATCATTAACCCACCATTATTCATAATATTCACATTATTTGCATTTTAACTTGTGTTTGTAACTTTGTACTTAATTTCCTTATCAGTGTGTAGTTATTCTTTATAGATGATATATTATAGAATTAATAGTGGATATTGTGTGAGCTACCATTCGGAAACTATTTTGTATGCAGGTTTTAGCGATCTCATAGTCTCTTTTAACTGTTTAGTTTTCTATTTTTCCTAGTCAGCCTATAATACCTATTGAGTACAAATGGATCATACTCACTCCTACTTTTGTGCCCTTTAGTGTAGATCCCAATACGAGTGTGACATATGATGTCTGATTTGTGCGAAGAGAGTCTTATATTGGAGACATAGGTAGCTCCCTATTCAGAGCTTTATTCTAGCCTCCTTTTATCTTTCTTTCTTTATCTTGATTTTTTAGAGATAGTGTTGTACTTTCAAGTTCTAGTATAAAATAATATTCTCTTTAGATACAAATTTTTGGGAATTGATTGTACTTTTTTAGATATTTCATAGCATTGGCTTGACTTCATTCAAGAAGTCTTATATTTTTATTATTTCTTTCTTATTTTGGTTTTCCTTTTAAATATGGAGTTTTGGTTTACCTGTCAAGGTTAATCGAGGTAGGTGTCATTATGACCTCAATTTTTAGGTCATGACAAATTGGTATCAGAGCACTAAGTTCATTGATCTCATAAGTGAAAGAGTAGGATGTCTAGTAGATACTCACCGATTGATATCTTGACGTCCGTATCTATATTCGTGATTGATATGTTGACATTTATATCTATTTGTAGGAAAAGCTTCCCAAAAAAATTTTCTTATCGGGAAAGTTGTGCATGTCCAATATTCTAAACTTGTATCCCACTATTTTTGTCACGACCCGAGACTTCCCCTAGTCATAACACAGTTCTTAAGGCCACAAGCGACCCCAAGCTAACCTATGAATTGGTATCTGTTGTGATCACAAAAGAAGATAATAATACAATATGATATGCAAAAGCTAAACTAGAGAAAACTCTCATAAGATATAATACTGAAACAAAATTCAATATGTTTGAACTTCTAATAAAAAATTGAAAGCAAGTCTGACTGTTTAAAAGCTACTAAAACATCGAGATTTGATAGGACAAACCTCCAACTAACTCTGACCGATTGTAATAAAAGAACTACCAAAAGTAACTATTGGTGAGTATTTATTGGCTAACGCCAACCAAGGTAATCTTTCTATTACCGTGTATTTCTTAAGGATTAAGAATTTATGTTCTGAAATCTCCTTATTAAATTTGAATGAGGCTATCTCTAAAGCACGAATGAGCCGAATTATCATTTGTTGTTTGAAGCTAAAAGTTATTCCCTTTGTGACATCGACTCAAGGATGGTCTTAACAACCATCTTCGGAGGAATTTAAGAATTTGTTGTCATCACATGAGTTACTAGCCAAATAATTGGCTAGAAAATTTATCAAAGAAAGGGAAGGAAATGCTCTTGTAGCTGACTAGAGGAACCTTAAAGGAAATACAAGAGATATGCCTCACTCTCAATTCTCAGGTTGTTCAAGATCGCATAGAAAGAAAGAAGAGACTTTTAACAATTACAATAGTAAGAAGCCTCTCATATGTTATTAGTGTGGAAAACAGGAAAGATAAGAAGATCTTGTCGAGCCACGGAGAGCAACATGATTTAGATTGAAAAAGTTATTGACAAAGAAAAAGACTGGGGAAGATGCTTAGCAGCTGAGGGTCGAGCAATAGATGCCTTGGCCTTCATAAGTTTTGAAGTAGATTTGATTGAATATAAAAAAATCCATTATGTGGAGAAGGAAGACACTGATAAAAAGCAAGAGGAAGCTGAAGACGTTCAGACCAGAGACGTGGTAGCTGCTATCAAGGAAATCAAAAAAGCAGATCCTGAAATTGGCCATAAAATTCTAAACATAAAAGATATTAAAGTAGATTCTAAGCAGACAGTGACATAAAATCAATATATTAGTAATGAATTTATCGGGGAAAGCATTAAGGGAGATGTAGTGGAAGTGATAGTCTCTGATCAATCATCCATAGCATCAAGGTCAATCGCTGGCTCAGAGCAAATATTAGATATAGATGAAGATGCTAAAGATCTAATAAACAATGAAGTTGAAATTAAAGCCCTAATTTCATATGGAGAGACATACAATATGATTGAGGATCTAGAAACGAAATCTAGTGGTGGATCCTATTATTATACTGAGACTTATATGGATGAAATATCCTTGTGTTATGGAGTTGCTTCAGAAAGAGTAAATTGTAAAATCTTGAATTCTAGAGCTCCAAACTTTTTCATCACATATTTATCTCCAGATATAATGTTGTGGGGGAGTTTCGAGAAAGGGGGAGCTCGAGAAGTCAACATCATAAAACTCAGCAAGGACAAAAAGATAATGAAAAATCTTCATCATTAGAAGAAGATAGAGGAGTTTGGAAAGCACTGCTAAGAGTTTCGCGAAGGCATGATTCAAAGCTTCATTTGAGTTCTTCTGCAACGATCTTGGGATAGCTTTCCAAAAATCACTTTAAGGGGGACTATGAAAAATATTTTAAGTAGATTTTTTGAAAGAATGAATATTATAGTTTTCTAGTTAAATTTCTAGAATAGTCTAGTGAATGAATATCATAGGTTCTTCTAGAATATACTAGTGTAGTATCTTGGATAAACATATTGTTGAATTCTCTAGATATTCTAGAGTAATGGTAGAAGATAAGGATCACTAGATTTTTATCTTGTAGAATTATCAAGATATTCTAGAGTTGTGGTAAGAGATAAAGGTCATTAGATTTTTCTTGTAGATTTATCTAGAAGATTTTCTAGAACCATCCCCACACAAGTATAAATAGGTGATGATTTAAGCATTTGTGTTCAACCAAAAATTAAATCAATTCAAGTAGTCTTCTTCTATACACAAGTTTCCTTTCAATATCTTCTTTTACCTTTTTAGCTTTCTCTTCTTAGTTGAATCTTCCAATCTTAATTAATGATCTTGGGCTAGCAGAAGATCTTCTCAGTTACACTTTTCTTCTGCTATTTTCTTTAATTAGGGAAAACACCTAACACTCACCGTAGGGGCTAAAGGCAATGTCACGCCTATCATAACAGATAATATCCATGGCCAAGAGCTAGGCCTCGATACAAAAGTGAATCACAAGTTTTTAGTACTTGTTAGCCACATCACAAGAAGTAACAATAATGGCAGAGCGCGCTCCATATTTTTTTTGGCTAGATCTCTTAAATATGTGGTGTGAACGTCCACCATCCATGTGATGCATGCTTCCTAAAAGAGGAAGTTTCCTATAAAAGACAATATTTTGGTTTGGCTAGTGGAGCTCTTCCATATGCTTAGCAAAAAAGGAAAGAGAGAAAAGGGAAGATAGAAGCCAAGGGTCCTCCAGTCGTTCTATTACTAGTAGATTTCAAATTTATACATAAACTCACCTTTCTTTATATTTTCACTGAACTCCTTGAGGACATAACAATAATTGAGCAATGAATTTATAGATGGTACTATCCACTTAGGAACCTTGAGGACATAACAAAAATTGAGCAATGAATTTATATATGGTACTATCCACTTGGGAATTCAGGCAAGTTACTATATATGGTCTAATATCCAAATACATGTTATGCTTAAATTAGTTCATGAATTCAATCTCTAATTTAACCTTTCATTTTCTTTCTACGAAACTCTCTTACTTGGGTAAGATTTATTTCATCAATTCATCACAAACAGATAAAACATGATGAAGTCATGATGTGTCATAATTTTTCCAAGTGTTTTATGACTTGCGAGGATATGTGACATGATTTATGAGGCAATAATCAACATTTGGGGTAAACAAAATTAGAATCTGATAGAGTATTAGACCTACTGATTACATATTTTAGCTTATCAGTTTTTGATTAATGAAACAGGCTTCCTAACGTGTTTAAACCAAGTTAAAACAATAAGTTAATGAGACAATGATTTTCACGTGAAAAACATCCAGCTAAAATACGTATAAAAAAACATGACCTATACCACTACATGATTTTCCCCCAAACTTCCCTAATCAACTTTGAGCCTCGACAAATAGAAAACTACAAGACTTCTTTAATCTATGAATTAGAAACTCTAATTCCTACTTCTATAAAACATACAAACTACCCAAGGTATGTGTTCCCAAGTCTTGGAGTTCTCCAACTTGAAGGCAGTGATCCTTCCTCAGTTTATACTTCACTGAGACTAGGATTACATAAACATTACAACTCGAGAACCAACTTAATAAATAGAATCTAAGACACCTTATCTTTTAAGTAATAGTAATAGGTTCAACTATGTGTTTCTTTAAGCTTTGAAACTGACAAGTCAATTTGCCAATTGCATTTTTCTTTGTAAGTATGTGAGTGACTCCGTAACTCACTCTCTGTATTTGAACACAACACTTCTTAGACTCCTCTTTAATATCAGACTTCCATCTCAAGTGCAACTCTCTATTCATCATAGTTTGTTGTGAAGTGAAACTTTATAGAACTCCTACCTCTACTAAAGCACCTTTTCTTCAAGTATTGTAATCAATCTCAACTTCATCCTTAATACACATGATGTTCTCTTGAGTTTATCAAAATTATGCATGCTAATCCATTCCTGAATTCAATCAACTTTGTCTTCATTTACCAGTGAACTTGATCTGTATATCAGTGGACCATATAGGTGGACCAGCTTGAGTAATCTATTTTATTCATTAGCAATCATCAAAACTTTATTTATCCTTAAAAAAATTCCCTTTTTGATGATGACAAACCACAACTTTTGTGGAACCACCACTGACACTCAAACAAGGAAAGAAAGCAAAGAACACTAGAATGAAACAAGTTAATCATTGAATTATAATCATTGCACAACCATTTGTTTCCTCTTTTAAGATCATTGAAAAGCTTGTTCAAGATTAGTTAAGACTAGAAATAGTGTTTAATAATCCATGGCCACTAGGGAATCTCTAAAACAATCATAACTCAGAATAAACTGAGAAAACATAATGTATTAAGAGGTGTAAAATCAGAACACAATGTAGCAAAAAGGTACCATTTTATTAAAGTTCAAGATATGATATATATTACTTGATACTTAAGCATATAAAGATGAACCAGCTGACACATCAAATAAATCAGGGGATCTAAGAGGTGGAGGAGGATGGATATCACAACCCAGTTTCTCATGTCGTGATGGTGCCCATCTTATACCCTTAGTAGGCAAGCCAAGTCATAGCTCGGAATAATAGGTAACGTGATAATAGGCAAAAATCAGAAAAGATCGCGTATAATGATAGCAATAGTACTAAAATTTAACAAAGAGAAAGTAAACATAGCTTATATACTAAAATATGGGAAGAAAAATGACCAACTACACAAAAGAATCCCTCCCAAGACCTGGTAAGGTCGATACTAGAGCCACTACTAAAATATAACTAAAGTACTAGACAAAATCCCAAAATATACCTAATATACAGTAGCAGTCTCGAGTACAAAAGACTAAACCGCAGTAGATAGAGAAGGATCGGCCTCGGACGATAATAAACTCACCCTACTCTGAATCAGTACTGGAATGTAGAAATCACGTCAATCTCGGCTGCTATACTCGGATCTGCATCAGGGAATAGATAAAGAAGTGTAGTATGAGTACCAAAGAAATGGGTACTCAGTAGGCATCATCGGCCGAATGAACTCAATACAGAAATGGTATAACTACAATGCAAGGATGTAATCTAAGTCAACTGTAAAAAGGAACATAAAGATAAATAACTGTCAAGCTACACCAATGAGATAAAGGAATAAATATAAGCGATCAGAAAATAAATATCTCAATAATTATAGACAAATCAAACATAACCTAACTGGGCCCTATAAGCCTGCTAGCCACACAAACATAACCTAACTGGACCTCCATAAGCTCGCTAGGCACACTGAAGAAGACAATTAACCCAACCGTACCCCCATAAGCCAATGGGACATACAAGTAGCAACTAGAGAAAATAAACATAAATAATTTATAATTGAGCCAATCACAAGAGATCATGATAGAGATCCAAATGTGCACCGGACTTGAACCGACACCAATGGGTAGTAACGAGAGGCCAGATACTAGACTCGAATCGGTAGTGATGGATAATAATAGGAGGACACATACCAGATTAGAACAAGACATAGTGGGTAATAATGATAGGCCATATATATAATATACACCAAAACTCATAATCAGATGCCAGACTCAAACCAGAGCTCAAAGGAACCATAATCATAATCAGATGTCAGACTCAAATCGAAACTCATAGGAACCACAATAATCAAATACCGGACTTAAATCGAAACTCATAGTAACAATAATAATCACATGTCGGACTTGAACCGGAACCAATAGTATTCTTACACAACTATAATATTAAAATCCATACCATACCATAACAATATCAACTAGGTACAAAAGTTCACAACCAATGACAGAAATAAAGTATATGCTGAACTTAAACAGAAGCTAAAATACGTTTAATTACCATGTGCATGTCTTAATTCTAAAGGGGCAAATTCAAGGTTTTTAAATTTAATTCCATGTCCTAAACTGATAGATGCTATATTATATTGAAAGACAAAATACCAAAATCTACTAGAACGGGGTCTTAATCTAGGTAAATAAGAGACGTTATATATATCAAATGATACACAACTACAAGCACTTATCCAAAGCTAGCAAAATAGTTCACAATTTTAGTATATAAGCTCAATCTAATAGTAGGGTAAGCCTAGCCTACCTAGACGTCAAAGCGAAAACCTCTCCAATAAGCCTCCGAATAATATCTTTCTAGAACCCGAGTTGAATAAATATAAAAGTATGTTAAAATTTCCTATGTGATGCAATCAAGCGCGGGTGAAAATTTATATCAAGCTTCCCTTTTTAAAAAAAAAAATTATATTAACAGAATATATATTTTTTTTTTCCAAACTTTGAATGTTGAATGAAGTTATTAATTTATATATGAAAATTATTTCTTCTTAACACATGAATTGGAAGCAACACTATATCATAATGACACCACTTAGTGTGGTGTCTTTGCATAGACCACATGCATGTGTGGCAATATCACCCTCTGTTTTCTGTTAAATTCACACTCGAATATTGCATAGATTTGTGATAATATAATTATAATATTTTAAATATATCATAATTAATAGAAAATTATTGCTAATAAAACCTCTATTATATAATAATATTATTTTAACATTTCTTGATTTACTATCTCCACTTAAAATGTTAATAGACTATAAAAGCTACTATAAAGTGATATAAATATAACATAACTAAAGAATTTTTAACTGTCCATAATATATTTAGATATTACTAAAATTCTCAAACGAACTACCTGGGAACTTGACTATCAGTCCCAACAAGTCATAATAAATAACTTGGGGCAGTTATAAAAAAGCTCTACATATAAAAAATGTGTTAAAATATAGGAAAAATGACTGTTAAGGTCATTACAATGGAGGAGCAGGTGGGAGAAGTTGGGTCATCCTTTGCACTGTCTCCATATTCTTAGTCAAATATTGAGCCAGTTCAGCCAAAAGAGCATTAATTCAAGCTTGAAATGTCACTCGCTCATCCTTATACTCAACATGGGCAGCTTCTAATTTAGCACTATTTTCAGCAAGAGCACTCCTCAATCACTACAATGGGTTATCAGCATGCCATATCAAAACAGCTAGAACCATATGATGTATTGTCCCAATTACATCCTTTGTGTCCTGGTCTGCAGGGACAACACTTGAACTGGCATAGGTAGTCCTAAAACATAGGGGTATGCCAAAATAGCTAGGGTAAAGCATGTTGTTTGTCATCTTTAAGAAGGACCCTATACATATTGTTGATAATATGCTTAGGCAAGTCAATCTTGACCTCAGTATCCAAATGATCCATGAGGGACAGGTCACGGAATTTTGCCTCAGTGCAATATTCTTTTCTATGAATGATCATCTTGTGCACAATATCGATATAGAATTGATGAGGATGTGGCATTTCCCTTTTAAGAACTCTATGATGGTGAAGAAGTTGAGGATCACCAGAAAACTTCTAATAGATGTCTAAACAAGAGGCAATATTAGCAAGAGGGGGCCATTCAAATTTCACATAATGACCCCACCTCCCATAGGAATATACAAAATTATAGCAATATCTTCATCCACTCGATGAATAGGTTTCCCTCCCATATTTATGAAAAATTACTCTCCACTTTTATTCCTCATTGGTGTATAACTCATAAATCTCATCTTTTCCAAACATCCTTTAAAGATTGCCTTTAAGAAATAGATGAGACCATCCCTAGGACTCTAATTTTGTAACAAAATTTCCATAGTAGGACTCCTAAAAGCTATAACTGCTTATCCACAAACAAGATTTCATTTTTGAAAGAGAAAAATATAATCCATTTTTGAATCAAGATCCTCAAGTGATTCCTCAATCTCAAAATTCTTATCATGCTTAGTAGAGGCATCCAGAGTTGCCTTAGAGTCAGAGGTGTCAGAACGAACAAGTTTGCTAACCTGTTTCTTGGGACGAGAGGTAGATTTAGACTTGAGGGATATAGAACATGAAGTGGATGTAGGCTTGAACTTGGACATTGGAGTGGGATGAGGAGGACGAAAGGTGGAAGGTTTTATAGTGGTTTATTTCACAGTCTTGCCCTTTTGCACCAAGCAAAGTAACACATCTTGGGAAGATAAAGAAGGAATAGGTGTTGCAAAATATTTATTTTTACTTTCTCTAAATGCTTCATCCATATAAGCCTTCTCTTGTTGCTTTTTTGCGGTAAGTGTGATGGGTTCTAAGAGAAATAACAAAAGGACATGGTTCAGGAATTTCATGGTCCTCAATAGCAATGAGGAAAGAATATTGTTTTTTCTTTGGATGATATCTGGCCTTTTTGGGAACTAGATTTGCAATAGGACTATCATTAATGCAGATGATTTTAAGAGGAGTAATATCAGTAACAACAATATTTGAGGTAGGAGGAAAATGAAGACCGACTAAGTATTGATAAAATTGGTGTTTAAAGTTAGTCCAAGTAGAGAAATTAGATAATTTATAGGAATGGTGGGAGAAATATGGAATTTAATATTTGTAGTAGGGTGGGCGACCAATTAAGTGGATTCAGACTCAGAGGATGGATTAGATTTTGGGATTTCAGAGAATGAAGGAAAAATCATGGGTAGATTGGAACACAAGTTTGATACTTGGAATGAAATAGCTAAGAGGTTTTTGTGATTTGGATTGAAGAAAATATGATAATGATGAAAAATACATAAAGAGGAAAAGATAAAGAAATTGAAACATAAATGGTCTGGATTTATTGTGTTTAGTACGGGCAATGATCGAAAAAGAAAGTGTGGTAGTGATGGGAAAGCGGTGGCAGCCTTCTTGAAAAATGGGACGCTTTGGTTTTGGGTTGTTACTTTTCAGTATCAGAATGATTAATACATTTGGACTTTTTTTGCTCAACTGTTTCAACTTTATGTATTTTAGTAAGAATGTAAGATCATACTTGAAAAACTGAAAGCCATGGACATAATTGCTTGAATGTTCAAGTATCTCTTCATAAACTAATATACATTAAAATAAATTATCCTAAGATTTTGGAAATAGGAGACATACCTAAATGTGCAAGACTGGATTAATCAACATCATAGCCAAAAATATAAGTAAGAACCATCCTTTCTAGTCAATCATTAGAGGGGATTTCTGCAATCTTAATCAGCCACAATTCTAACATATTCTTTTCAAAATTTTCCTTAGTTAATGCCTTAGTGAATATATAGCAATGTGATCTTCAGTTGAACAAACATAAGTCAAAATAAGGCCTTTCTCAATATTTTCCCTAAGCAAGTGATGTCTTATATCAATATGCTAATTTCTTTTATGTTGTACGAGTTTTTTTGAAATATTTATGACACTTGTATTATTACAAAAATTGAAACAAATCCAATATCCGTACCAAAATCCTTGAGTTATTGGTTATTCTATAATAATTGAGCACAACATCATCCAACAACAATATACTCAGCCTCAACTATAGACAAGGCCATAGAATTTTGCTTCTTAGTGGACCAGGAAATCTGACATGATCCAAGGAAGTGTGCCATACCTGTAGTGTTTTTCCTATCCACTATATAACCTGCATAGTCAGCATCAATATATCCTACCAACTTAAAGTTTCTTCCTTTTGGATACCACAAACCTAATGTACCATAAACCTAAGTCAGTAGTTCCTCTAAGATATCTCAAGTTTCTCTAAACAACCTTGAGGTGGGATTTTTTTAGATCTGTTTCAAATCTTTCATATAAGCCCACACTAAAGAAAATATTAGGTCTACTGGTTGTAAGATACAAGAGTGACCCAATCATGCCCCTATACATATTTTGCTCAATAGATGGACCTATTTTATCCATATCCAGCTTTGTAACAGTGGAAATGGGATTGCTTATCTCCTTTGCTTCCTCCATAGAGAATCTTTTGAGTAGTTCCTTCATATATTTTTGTTGATGAATCATTATTATAGCAATTGTTTGTATGATTTACAGTCCCAAAAAAAGTTAAGTTCTCCCATTATGCTCATCTTAAATTCACTACTCATGAGTTTTAAAAATTCATGAGTCATGTTGATATTAGTAGAACAAAATATAATATCATCTACATAACCTTGTAGAATCAACAAATCCTTTCTATTAATCTTTAAGAAGAGAGTGTTGCCAATTTTATCTCTTATATATCCATGCTCCAAAAGGAATTTTAACAATCTTTCATACCAAGCCCTTAGATCTTGTTTCAATCCATACAAAGCTTTGTCAATCTTGTACACATGGTCAGGAAATTCCTAACATTCAAATCTATGAGGTTGTTTCACTTATACTTTCTCCTTGAGATAACTATTTAAGAATTCACTCTTTACATCTATTTAGTAAAGAGTAAATTCCTTGTAGGTAGCGAAATCTACAAGAAGTCTGGTTGCATTAAGTCTTGCAACATGGGCAAAGGTCTCATTAAAATCTATGCCTTCCTCCTGATTGTATCCTTGCCCCACCAATCTTGCCTTATTTCTTGTAATTGTTCCATGTTCATCAACCTTATTTCTGTACACCCACTTAGTTTCAATCACAAGTCTATCTTTTGGCGATCGAATGAACTGCCAAACCTTGCTTCTTTTAAACTGGTCAAGGCTCTCTTGCATGGAAATGATCTAATATACATAAAGAATAGTTCATTCACCTTTTTTTATTCAATTACCGACAGAAAAGATTTGAAAGAACATAAGATCTTTAATCCAGATCTCTTGGTGATCCCTAAAGTGAGATCATTGAGGACATTATTAATTGGATGAGACCCTTAATACTTGTAGATTTTTAGAACAAAACCCTGTGAGCTGCAGGGAACACAGTAAATGACTTGAGCTGGAGTTGCAGGTAGTTTAGTTCGCCCTATTAATATGCCTTGAGGTTGTTCTACTATGAGACTAGGTTGAGCAACCTGTTCCTTCGCCTATTCTTCAGTTTTACTTTCTTCCTAAAAGTTAGTCTCAGCACAAGATTCATCAAAAAAACATGCATACTTTCTTCAATACAATTTCTTCTTTTATTTGAGACCCTATAAGCTTTGTTGTGGTGAGAATACCATAGGAAGATTTCCTCATGAATCCTTGCATCAAATTTTCTTAAATTATTTTCCATTATTATAAATAAAATACTTACAACCAAATTTTCTAAAATGAGAAATATTTGGTTTTCTTCTTTTGCGTAATTCATAGTGAGTCTTCTCTAGAAGGGGTCTAATCATGCAACTATTTACAATGTACCCAACAGTACTTATGGCCTCAGCCTAAATATTTTTTGCTAGATTTTCTACAAGCATCATTGTTCTAGTCATATCTTCCAAAGTCCTATTTTTCCTTTCTACTACTCCATTTTGTTGTCGTGTTTGTAGAGTAGAGATATTATGATCTATAAAATTTGTTGAAAAAAATTCCAAAAATTTTGTATTCTTAAATTAAGTACCATGGTCAGATCTTATGGAAATTAAGGAAGCGCCTAGCTTACTTTCTATTTTCTTAATGAATACATCAAAAACATCAAAGGAATCTTCTTTGGAAGCGAAAAACAATGTCCAAGTAAACCTAGAATAGTCATCAATAATAACAAAAACATACCTTTTACCTCTTCTTATTTATACCCTCATTGTTCCACAAAGATCCATATGGACCAGGTCAAGGCACTTGGGAGTACTAATATGGTTCTTTGGTTTGAAAGAGGATTTTACCTGCTTCCCTATTACACAATCACTACAAACTTTCTCTTCTTTGAACTTGGTTCTAGGCATGCCCAACACCATGTATTTAGAATTTAGTTTGTTTAATTGCTTCAGACTTACATGCCCAAGTCTTTTGTCCCAAAGTAGGGGATCATTCCATATTGTACTTAAGCAAGTCATTTTTGTTCTAGGCATGCTCATGATATACGCTTTATAGACATTCTTATGCCTTCTTGCAGTTGGCACAACCTCCTTGGTATCCATCCTTTTGAACTTAACACTTGCAGAAGTAAAAGTTACCTTGTTACCTTTATCACATAAATGTGATATGCAGAGCAAGTTGTGCTTCAATCCTTCCCCAAGGTAGACATCTTCCGGAGCTTTTGATTCATATGTGCCAATCTTTCTAACTACAATAACAATACCCTTTCTTCCATCACCAAATGATACTTTGCCCTCCATTTATCTTAGAGAGTGATAGAAATTTTTCTTATCACCAGTCATATGTCTTAAGCAAGCACTATCGAAGTACCAGTACATCTTACTTCCTTTCACTCTCACCTGTAAAAATAATCAAGGGTTAGATTTAGGACCCAGACAAGCTTGGGTCCTTTCTTATGAGTAAAATGATGAATAAGATTTCTTCTATTCTATCGAGCCAATAGGTTGTGTGAGCTGTTCCTCTAAAAAGTTTTGTTTTTCTTCCTGATAGTTGCTTTAACATGGAGTTAGATTTCTTTGCTATATTTGTGCTCCTGGATTTGATTTTAACAGCACTAGACATTCAATGGTTGGGTTCCTTGATTTCAATATATACAACACAAGTCCTTAGTAGCATTAGAAATTTTGTAAAACCCCAATCCAAGACTTTTATTGTGAGATTTTTTCACTCAATTTATGGAAAATTCTTAAGGAGTTTTTCCATATATTTTCTCTTTCCAGATTAAGTTTTAGTTTAGAGACTTCTTGGCTTAATCTATTCACCTTTCCGTTTTCAAAAAACCATTCATGTTTAAACTTGGTCAATTCTAACTCAACCTTCTCTTGTTCCTCACTTTTAACCTTTTTCCTTTTTCAGAAAGAGTCAGTTTTATGATTTCAAATTTGGGAGTCAGGTTTGAAAATCAAGCCTGCGAACTTGTTCCTTGATACTATTGTTTCTCTTTTCAACTGTGTTCTTACAAGCTTCCATATCAATAATTTCAAATTTCAGGCTTGAAAGACTGTTGAATATTTCATCCCTATCAGAAGTTACTTCTTAAAAATCATCAATTAAAACACTCATTAAGGAAACAAGTTTTCTTTTGGAAAATAAATACAACTTTTCTTTAAGTTCAAGAATACTTACCTCAGAAGTTTTATCTTCTTTTTCCATGTCTGAATCTCCAATGGCCATAAGAGCAGTTTCATCAACCTCTTCATAATCTAATTTATCTGAATTAGATCTCCAAGTAGCTACCATATAATACTCTTCCTTCCCCTTTTTCTTAGCTTTTTCTTTCAATTACTTTTCAGCTTTTTCTTTTCTCCACTCGATTTCCTAGATAGGACAGTCCCTGATTTGGTGATCATTCTTACCACATTTGTAGCATCCAGCAGGATTATCATTGGAACTCTTCTTGCTACTTGTTACTTTCTTATTTTTGAATAATTTACAGAAGCTCTTGGTTATGAATGAAACTTTTTTCTCATCCAGTTCAATATCCTCATAACTATCAGATGCCTTCAAGGCTAGTGATTTCTCAAGTGCAACATCAACCTTCTTGGCTTCATTTATATCAGACTACTTTATATCAGACTTCTATCTTAAGTTGTAACTCTCTAATCATCAGAGTTTGTTGTAAAGTTAAACTCCTTCTTCAAGTAGAACTCCTACTTCTACTAAACCATCTTTACCTTCAAGTGTTGTAATCAAAATCAACTACTTCCTTAACACACATAATTTTCATCTTGAGTTTATCATAAGTATGCATGTTAATCCATTCATGAATTTAAGAAACCTTGTCATCATGTACCAATGAACTTGATCTGTCTATCAGTAGATCATGTGGGTGGACCAGCTTGAGTAATCTATTTTGTTCATTTGGCAATCATAAAAATGTCATTTATCCTAATAGAATCAAAGTTTGAGAATTTATATATAGGTTTGTTTGGTATTCTATGACATAGTTGGATGGCTTGGATGTGTCTAGAGGGGATCGTAAATGGTTCAGACGCTTAAGTTGGAAACTAGAGAGAATAAGAGTTGACCACAGCCAAATAGTTGAGTAAATGAGGTCGGATTCACAATTTGAAAGTTCCAATAGGTTCATATGATAATAATGGACTTGTCAACAAATTTTGTTTAATTTCGATGAGTTTTGGACTAGTTTTTAACTTGTTTGATATTTTTGGCGGCACCTTGAGCATAAAATTATAACGACCCAAAAGACTATTTTATCTTTAGCAATAGAAATTTGAATCTGAGAATTTTGAGAGCACGAGAATGATTTACAAAAATGATATACAATATTTTGTATAACACCGATACATCATGCTCAGATTTTTATTGTGAAATGTAAAATTAAATCATTAATCTATGGGAATGGTGTTTTATTAAGCAAAAAATCTTGGACTTGAGTTACAACTGACCATAGTTTGATTTCAGACTATAGGACTTGGAATCTTCATATTGTGAGGGTATTTAAGGGTGTTCCAGATAAGTCAAAGTGGAAGATAAAAGTTGTTGGTTTTTAATAAGAATGCTTATTCCATAGCATCCATTAGGGGATTTGGCCTCTTATTTCATAACTTGAGTTCTAGAGCTTAGATTTGGGTGATTTTGGAAGAGATCTTCTTACTTCGTTAAAGAGTGAGATTCTGTAATACCCTGAGTGTACACCCGGGATGCCACATGGTGCTTGGAACTACATGTGATCTCAAGCTAACCCATGAACTGACATACTGTTAAGAAATTGAATTATAATAAAATAAATAGCTATTCTGCTGTGCGGAAATATAATCATGACAAAATCCAAGAGAAATTGTATTACTGATACACATTACAATCTGATAAAAATTGAGGAGAAAACTAAAATTTACATGTCTGACTCTAAATGACATCTATGAAGGCTCTACTATACTGAATATAGATAGCTGGGACATGCCTCCAACTACTACTAATAAATACATATGAAAAATAAATGAACTGTACATGAACTAAAACTATCTAGAGTTTTCAAAACAACAGAACTCATCACTTGCTGGCTGGAAACTGCAATTGTTTGATCATGATGTGTAGGATACAAATGGTACCTATATTAAAAAACAATGTAGCCACATAGACGTATATATGGATCAGTACTTCTGGAATGTACTGAGAATACAAGAGTGAATTTAATAAGTAAAACTAATTTCATACATAATCATAAAACATGCATGACTAGGTGTAAGTAGACTCACCAAGAGACTGAAATAAATTGAAAGATGAAATATCTTAAAATATAAGTAACAAACATGAGCTGATAAGTCCTGTATCACTAAGTTTCTTAAAACTTTTCTTTTATAATATAAGTAGAACTAAAACTGGAATACGGTAAAACATGTATACGGGAACGTTTGAAAAAAAACTTATATGTATTGAACTGATCTGATTAACTGAGGGTAAATGAATGAGTGAGATCTAAGAAAAAAGAATAACTAGCATATACATACTGAGTAACTAATATATGAACAAAGACTACTGAACAACATGAGATAGCTGAACAAAAATGCATAAAACTGTAAAGTCTACGGATGCATGACCAAGCATATAATATGATTCCGAAATAGTTGTAAACTTAAATATTGAAATCTTATATATGAATGACTAATAACCGTATTCTATTGTCAAGCAGAACTAAATTGTGTTCTAAACTGAATACTGAAACTAAACTTATGGGAGGTATCATCTAACTGACATGCCCCAATCTGAGCTAATCGGGGTCCAACCTGTACCCCAATTGGAAGGGTTTTAGTACTGTTCCACAAGTACTGATAATGGTTGTGTGTATCCATTAAAATGAAGACTCAAAATACTAAAGAGTCACCCTTTAATGGTAGGTTCTCCGGTGAGATATGTGTCAACCCTTAACTGCCAGGTTAACATCTCAAACCTATGCTGGCTACGTAATTCTAGAACACAGGGATTGCTACTAAGAGTTACACCCTTAACTGGTAGGTGAGCCCCCATCTCTGGGTTCTCTCGGTGTTAAATCCTACTCCTAACTGAACTGACATGGATTATTAACTAGTGCATGCACCGATAACTAATAACTGATAAGATCAAGTCATGGTATTCTTAAAATAACAATGCATTCAGATTCTGACATAATTATTAATATGTAAATTAATACTGGAACTGAAATTGGACTCACAACTAACCATATTACTGACTGAATGATATTTCTCATTGTATAACTGAAATCATTCTATAGATACTAAGAACTAGGTAAATAGCTAAATTTTGGGTATTCATAATCCCTAGGACTCGATAGCAATAACAATAAGGACACATGAAAGCATTCGAAGCCATGATAAGTAAGCATTATTAAAAACCCTCTCTTGGTCAATTCATCATACACGTGGGAATCATGAACTTGAACATGATAATGTCTTAAACATGGGGGCATAGAATGATTACATGACTAAAATCATGAATTGGGGGATTCACATGTAATTCGCTTGGAATAGTACATGGGAGTTTCTTCAAAACATGTAAAGACCCTAAACTTGTGTATGGGAATGAGCAAGCATGCGAAAATATCATGGTTACACGAATCAATTCACAACTTAGGTATTTAATATGAAGATCATAACATTGAAAATATGTATTAGCTCATTCCACTTAAAAACACAAATACTCTTAACTTGAAATCAAACATATGAGGATCATGATTAAAATATGGGAATAGTTAAACTAGGAAAATCATATAAATCTCAATATTAAAGACATGGATTAAGGATTTAATCATGTAAAAATCACCATTTGAGCATATCAAGGCAATTTCAACAAAAATCATTTGTAAACATGATACATAATCGAAATTCGTGAAGGTTTCATGGATATAATTTATATTAACACGTAAAGATCATAACTTTAAACATAAAAAATGGATTTTTTGGGCTCCATGAGTGAAACGGGACCCATGGATGAACTGCCACATACCTTAATTGGTTTGATTGGATGTAGAATCTTGGACTTTGAATTCCTAATGATGTTCTTAAAGTTCTTGAATTACGAATCTTGGGTTCTTTCTTTTCTTGAAAAAAATTTGATGAAGTTCTTGGTGTTCTTGAGAGAGATAGGGTTTTATTGGAGAGAAATGGATGAATAATAATGTATCCAATGCTTTTGAAGGATGAAATTAAGTGTTATGGACAAATTTTGGTAAGGGCAAGTGACCAAAGTGCTCCTAGACCCTTTAGGAATTAAAATAACGGGTGAAATAGCTCTGTATTGCGTCGGCCATAGCGTCAGGCACAACAATGCGTCGCGTCGCTCATCGCATCGAGAAGACCAATACGCCGCTCCCCAATCACGTCAGCTTACTGCCTCACACAAAAAATGCCATAACTTTCACTCGGGTATCGAATTAAGGCAAAATTGATATAGTTGGAAAGCTAATTCAATTATCTACAATTTGGTGGGTCTTGAACTGCAAAATTCTACATATATAAAAATATGTACATGTTCAAAGTTGACCCTTGTAAAATCTAATACCAAACTTTGAATGAATCTATTAGGGTTTTTGCCATGATTTTCTTACCTATTTTAAGTTTTACTTTTCGTAGAAGGAAATAAAACTAATAACATAGTTACTTTTAATTTTCCTGGAAGGAAAATATAATTCTTTTTCATATTTGGCTAACCTCTTTCTTGGAGGAAAGATTTTGGACCTCTATAAATAGAAGACCCCTCTTCTCATATAATAACACAATAATATCCACAATGTAGTCGTTTAAGAGTCTTGTTTAGGGGGAGATTTTCGCCCAACAGTTTTATATTTTATTTAGTATTAGTTTTAATATGTAGGCCAATTGGCGAAACCATATCCAATAATATGTTTTTTGGATGATTTTCTTTTTCATTTGATTTAGCGTATTCCTGGTTTGCAAACTATTAGTTTTCGCATGACGTTCTCTCAATTTCAAATCCAAAAAGTGGTATCAGAGTCTATGGTTCTATGGTCCAATGGTGTGGTGAGACGAGATTAAATAGGTTCAAAGCAGTCTCAAAATCAATTTGCAATCAATTGGATGATAATGAAGACTTTTGTCCAACTACATGTGGAGAACAAGTTTCAACCATATTTTCAACATTCCTATTGCTACATCTTTAAAAATAAAAATAACTATTAATTTTTAACCCATTTTTAGTCATGATATTTTAAAATTTATTTTTAACCATGACAAGCAGCAATTATGAATATTATATCAAGAATGAAGTTCATGCATATGATCTAAAGAGGGCAGATCAAGTGAAGAAAATCAAGTCAAAAAGGAGAGATTTGTTAGGGTTTTTGCCTTGATTTTCTTACCTATTTTAAGTTTTACTTTTCGTAGAAGGAAAATAAAAGTAATAACATAATTACTTTTATTTTTCTTGAAAAAAAAATATAACTCTTTTCCATATTTGGCTAACCTATTTCTAGGAGGAAATATTTTGGACCTCTATAATTAGAAACCCCTCTTCTCATACAATAACACAATAGAATCCACAATGTAGTCGTTTAAGAGTCTTGTTTAGGGAAAGATTTTCTCCCAACAGTTTTATGTTTTCTTTAATATTAGTTTTAATATGTAGGCCAATTGGCCAAACCATATCCAATAATATGTTTTTAGTATGCTTTTCTTCTTCATTTGATTTATCGTATTCATGGTTTGCAAACTATTAGTTTCCGCATGACGCTCTCTCAATTTCAAACCCAACAGAATCAAGGGCTCTTAGCTCAACTTTGTGCTAACTGATTCTTATGAATATTTTTCACCTTGAAAACACATCAAACACGAGGATAAAGATCATGAAACTTATATTCACATGAGAATCATTTGGATTATAGCTTATACACGTAGGAACGACGGTTCAAAGACTAACCGAAAAATGCAGGGAGTTACAGATTCTAACTCCTATATTGGTATTTTCCCATGATTGCTTTAGTTGTTTAATTTTTTTCCATGAATTATTTAGAGAAATATTGGTTTTAGCCCCATAATTTAAGAGTGGGTAAATTAATGTTGTTAAGGGAAGAAGAATTTTTTTCTGGGCAGGGATGGAGTCGAGGGACGTTCAAGGAATTCTTTTTTTAAAAAATAAAAATAAAATTTATTTAAATATATAAGTCCAAGAAATTATAAAAATGCAGTCATGTAGAACTAAATGCTAAACAGATCAGAAACATTAAAAAAAAAAAAAACCACATCCATGATTAATTCAAAATCAAATCTTAAGTAATTTAAAGCATTTTTATAAATTTAAAACTTAAAAAAAGGGATGTAAGAACATGAAGATCTATATATCCCAATCCCTTGGAAGCACAACGAGCAATGTTATGGACAACTTTAATCAAGGAAATCAAAATTATTAGAAAGAGAAATTAAATTCCTTGATCAACAAACCAGTACTCTTAAATATCTAAACTAGCTAAATAAAGAGAATAAATGTCAGTAAATTAATGTTTTTTGTCACTTGACCAAATTAGATCCAAGGCTTCCATGAAACAAAACAAATTCATGAGTTTGACAAAAATGAAACAACATAAAACAAAAAAATAATGAACAAAGCCAATCTTCAATGTGAAAACCTATAAAAATTCATCTTATTTATCTAATCTAACGAATTTTGCATCCATCAATAGCTACTCATTAAGAGCATTTTGAGGTGAAACACTCCCAAAATCTGTTAGTACATTAAAATAGTTATTTCTACTGAAGCAATAAGCATGTACGATGCAATCTCATTGAAAATTTTCACGTCCAACTCTCTACTTTTCATCGGCTATAGTCTTGAATTATTTGACCAAACTTTTTCACTTTTTAAACTGCAAAATAAAAGGTTAGATAAAGTCAATAAGAATAACACATTTTTCGCTCATAGAACCAATCCTATTATGGGTGAATATTGGTGCTTGGACATATAAATATGTCTAAGGTCACCATCCAACATTTAGAACCTTGTTCATCCTCGAACAACATCAAGAAACCTTTATTCCACTAATCTTAAAATCACAACCAAAGAAAAATATTTGTGTTGGGTACACTTAAACTGAACAAAGACTCTTAGCTTAAAACATGTCATTTCACTTTAGAAACATGGGATTACTCTTTTCAAACATCCTTACCTCAAAAGTACACTTATGATTTGATGGATAACTCACTAAAGTTACTCAATTGAGAACATCATAAGTCCACATACATCCTCACAACAAGAAAGTTTCCTATATTCACTCATAATCTTACAATATATGACAGAACGAGAATATTAAAAATAAATCACTCACTCTCAACAAATAATTCATACACGCTAGACAATGACCCATAAGCTTTCCCGTAGTGTACTACTTCACTAATAGTCAAATGTTGGGATGAAGGATCAACTGGTTCTTTGAAGGTTGCAATGTAAGCTAGGGGACGGGTAGGAGCTATTTGGGTAAATAGTGACTAATCTCCCTAAGAACTTTAGCACATCACATAAATTATTTAAATCATCAGGTTAACAATCAAATTCTATCCTCCCAACCTTCCCTACTTTTCTTGCCTTAGCCCTATATTTTTTTTAAAACTTATTACACACTATCGTAAGAGGGTTATCTATTAAGTTTTTCATTTTTTCCCTCTTTTTTTCTTTCTTTCAACATTTTTTATTCTTTTTCTTTTCTTTATTTCATACTCTCAACCACCATAGATATCTACTTCCTATATCAATATAAATCTCTTAAGGGCTCCTATTTCACCATAATCCTTATTCAAATTTCTAATCCTTAATCTAGTAATTTCAACTAAAGCTCTTAGAAGTTTTTAGATCAAATTACAATTAAAGAACAAAAGGAGAATAGGCTACTTATGAGGCTACCAAAGAAATTAGGCAATAGGATCAACGGGGCTAACTTTGAATATGCAAAAGGGTAGGTAAATAAGGTGAACAATTTGGCTATCTACGAAAATGCCTACAGCATTTTCTAAATCTAACATCCTTTATTTTGCTACGTAAACACACCGGGAAAGTTCTAGACATCATTATGTATGTAGAATAACTAAACACCTCTTTTGCTCTTGGTGCATGTTAGATTCAAGTCGGATCCCTATTGTTTTCTAATATTGCACTTGTAAAATTCAAATTTAAGCCAACATACTAATAATTGCACCCATTGAGATTAGTGTCTAAAACTAGCTCTCCTTTTTTAATTCATGACATGCTTTTATTTCAAAACAAGAATGTTTCAAGTTACTCAACCATATGGACTACACAAAGCATTCCTCCTTAAAGTCGTGATTCGGTTCTTATCACTTCTCAATTTTCTACAACTAACTCCCCTCAAGAAGGTCATCATCCATCCATCATAGAGGAGGGCACCTAACTATGACTACTTATTAAGAATTTCCTTGAGGGCGAAAACAAAAATTTACACCTAATTTTTTAAACATAAGTACTACTAAGCAACAAAATTAAAAAGCAAACTACTACTAAGCAGATTCCATTAATATTAACTATTACAGACCTTATAGTTTCGAATAGCTAGAATGAATGAATCCCACACATAAAAGGAAAAATAAAAATATCCAACACAAATAACCAATAAGAGTACAAGGAATAAGATTCCACTACCCCACACTGAAAATAAAGTACTGTCCCAGTGCTTGCAAAGTGAGACGAGTATGAGGTGGGGAGTAACTCTTTGATCATATCTTGTAAATCCTCAGGAGTACATCCTAGATGCCACACGGTGCTTGGAACCACAAGTGACCCCAAGTTAAACCATGAACTAGCATATTGTTAAGCAACTAAATTATAATATATTAAATAACAAGTTTTGCTGTGCAGAAACGTAATCATACTGAAAATCTAAAATAGTATGTAACTAATAAAGTTTTACAATCTAATAACTCTAAAGGAAGAAATTAAATTTACATGACTAAATCTGACTTACATCTATAAAGCCTCTACTATACTAACTTTAGGTATCTGGGACATGCCTCCAACTACCATTAATCAATACATTTAGAAAATCATAATACAACACAGTACATGAATTAAATCTGACTGGAGTTCCTGAAATAGGAGATCTCATCACCTGCTAGCTGGAAGCTGCAATTGTCTAAATATGATGCACAAGCTATAACTGGTACCTATATTATGAGACAATGTAGCACATAGACATATATGTAGATCGGTACTTCTGAAATGTATTAAGTGAGGGTGAATGCAATAAGTACAACCAATTATGTATGAAAACTTAAAGCATGCATGCTAAGTGTAAGTAGACTCACCAATAGGCTGGAATAAACTAAAAGCTAAAAATATCTTAGAAAATGAGTAATAACCATAATCTGATAAGATGGTGAATCACTACACATAGTTTCTTAAAACTTTACTTCCATAATATAAGTAAGGCTGAAGCTGGGATACAGAAAAACATGGTTATTGTATGAAAACTAGCTCTAAAACTATGTGATGCAAACTGACATTTACTAAGCTTATATGATTAACTGAATACTGGTCATATAAGACTGGGCAGTACATAGTCTGAATAACTTGACTGAAACATTGGATTACTATGCATTTGGCGTAAGGACTAACTAAACAACATGAGATAACTGAGCATGAATGCATGAAAAATGTAAAATTTGAGAATATAGGACTAAGTGTATATTAAGTATGTTACTAAGATAATCTTTAATATAAAAGACTGAAAGCTGTAAAACCAAATATCTAAAAGGTTGTACACTTAGTCAAGAAAACCTAAACTGAAGAAACACTGAGTACTGTATTAAGAAGTAGGAGGTATCATTTAACCGATATGCCCCAATCTGAGCTAATCAGGGTCTAACCTGTAACCCCAGTTGAAAAGATGTCAGCACCATGCCACGGATACTAACACTGGCTGTATGGATCCACTAAAATAAAGTCTCGAAGGACTAAAGAGTCACTCTCTACTGGTAGGTGCTCTAGTGAGATATGTGTCAAACCTTAACTGGCTGATTAAATCTCAAACCTAAACTGGCTAAGTAGTTCGGGAATGTAGGGATTGTTACTAAGTGTTACACCCTCAACTGGCATGTAAGCCCCCATTCCTGGGTTCGTTAGGTGCTAAATCCTACTCCTGACTGAACTGACATGGATTACTAACTGGTGCATGCACTAAAAGGCTAGATTTTACTTCTTTCAATTTCTTTAGCTATCGGTCACTAGTCTAACTAAATAATATTTATAGATAACAATTTCCTCTCTTTATCTTATCCTTACTTTAATAAAGGAACAAAATAACAAAACTTCCCCCTTATCTTTATTCTCTTGTTCTGATCCTACCGCCTATCGAGCCGAACAGAACCTTTCTTCTTAGGCGCAATAACTTCACTCTCGCACCCACATTATGTGAGAAAAGCATAGAAATAATACCCTCATACCTCTCTTTAAGTTAAGAAAAAAGAATGTTGCTTGATTGATGAAAATTGGTTGAACCTTTCTAACTGGCACCCCAATCATAATGCCACCCATATCTTTTTTCTTTTTGAACAAGTTATTCCCTTGATCGCCGACTTGTTCAATAGAATGGGGAAGGCCAAGTTCTTCACAAACGTAGATTTGCGCAAAGGATATTCCCAAGTGCACATAGCCAAAGAAAATGAGCCAAAGACCACGTGCGTAAGAAGTTATGGAGCATTCAAGTGGCTCGTGATGTCGTTCGGTAAGGCACCAGCCACATTTTACACTCTTATAAATAAGATTTTCCATCCATAGATTGATGAGTTTGTGGTGGTATACTTGGATGACATAGTCATTTATAGTAATACCCCGGAGGAGCACGTGAGGAATTATTAATGTGTAAATTGATACTTGAACTAAAACTGGACTAATTTTAACTGAACATAACACTAAATGAATGATAAGTCTCATGGTTTATCTAAACCATTCTGAAGATACTGAAAATTATGTAACAGCTAAATTTTGGGTATTCATAATCCTCAGGACTCGATAGCAATAATAATGAGGACACATGAAAGCTTTAAAACCCATAATAGGGAATCATTATTCAAAACCCAACATTTAGACATTTCATCAAACACATAGGAGTAATGAACTTCAACATGGAAATATGGTATACATGTGAAAACAACATAAGTGCATGACTAAATTCATAAGTTGGGTGTTTAACATGAAATCAATGAAATAGGAAATGGAAACTTGCAACTCAAGGCATGAACAGAATAGTTCACTTGAAAACGCTTGTAGACATGGCAAAGTTCATAATTCGGTATTATAACATGAAATTCAATTGGATACGTCAGAGGAATCGAAACTTAAAGCATGAGATAATCTAACTTTTCATGAATACATCTTTGGACATGAATTTAGTCAAATTACTAAGGGAATCATGAGTCAACCCAAGACATGGGAAATTCATCAAACATGTAGAAAGCATGGACTTGTACATGGGGATATTCTAAACATAAGCATTCAATTCAACAATGTAAAATTTACTTGAGTAGGACAAGGGAAACAAAATCGATAACTTAAGGAGATCAAATCTTGCATGGGATCATACATGGCATGAATTTAATTTAAATCATCATGGAAACATGAAATTCAATCTTCGTAAACATATAAAATATCATAATGACAAAAGTTCATTCTTTAATAGAAAGAAAAAGGGTTTTTGGGCTCCATGGGTGAAAGGGGACCATGGATGAAATCCCATACACCTTAAAACATTAAATTTTGAAGAAGAAACAAAATCTTGAAATATTTCTTGAATTGGGAAACTTGATTCTTGATTTTTCTTGAAGAGAAGGTGATGGAATAAAAGATCTTCAGGGGGATTGATTAGGGTTTATTGTTGAGAGTAAAATGGGAGAATTGGGGAAAATAATGCCCTAATAGATGCTTAAAATCGTGTTTTTACAACCAGGGTTGAGGTGGGAAAAGATATCATTACCCCTCCATCATTTAAACATAAAATTCATAATTCGGATTGACTTTTGAAGGCTTACCGCGACCCGGTGTAACCGCAGTGGCTTATTGCCTCATACAAAAAATGCCATAACTTTTCACTTGCGTATCAGATTAAGGAAAAATTGGTATCGTTGGAAAGATAATTCATTATATACAATTCGGTAGGTCTTGAGATGAAAAATTCTATGTATATCAAAAGTTATACACGTTCAAAGTTGACCCTTGTAGAATCAAATACCAAACTTTGGACGAATCAAAGGCTCTTAGCTCAACTTTGCTCTAAGTGATTTCTATGATAAATTTTCACCTAATATGCACTTCAAACACTATTAAAAGGATAATGGCACGTGCACTCAAATTATAGATCAAAAAATTGATTAAAACACCCTTACCGCTAAGTGATGATGTGCCCATTGCTATAGTCACTAAGACACACCACAATCGTGGTGACTTTCTATTATGGAAATTCAAACGTGGTCCAAACCTCATCCAAAAAATCCAAAACTTACACAAGACATGCTACTTACACCCCTAAACATGAATCAACTCAAAAGCTTACGTATCAAGTCGGGAAGGTCACTTTAAAAATCATCAAAGTTAAGAAGACAAAACTTAAGCTAAGTCCCTAACACTTAGCTAAATTTCCAGGCTTTTAACCTCTCATGCAAGAACTAGGAGTTGAACTGAACTAAGGAAAGTGTGGGGTATTACAATATCTCTCCCTTGGGATCATTTATCCTCGAATGAGACTGGTTAGATTGAAAGTACTATACTAAGGTAACTGAGATCATATACTGAACATGCATGACTTAGAAAATGATTGCCTAACTGAGTTTGATACATGATACATGAATTTAATATCATAACTGAGCTGATTTCTTGAATACATGCACTAACATAAGAATGGTTTTAAGGCTAAGATAGAAATAAGAGAGTCAATAAATTAGTATCCATTACCTCAGGCTAGATCTGGTTTCGTGAAGAAAAAGAAGAGATTTAGGACATGAAAACTTGGGGTATCACAACATCTCCCCCTTGGGATACTTCATCCCTAAAATGATACTTAATTAGTTGAAATACTAAGGAAAGACTGAGACTTATGAACTGTATTATGACTAAATATCTCGAATCTAAATCTGATGCTTGATGCATAAACTGAACTGAATTTACGACTTGTATAGTCGTGAATGAATTACCACATGAATAGGAAAGATAGAAAACCATATGAACTTGTTTGTCTGACTGCTAAACTGGATTGCTGGCTATACGGACTAAATCATATTGAAAACATATACTTAAATATACATTCTACTTATACACCAAAATGAAATTCAAGCCTATTTTCATAACAATCATGAACTTGTAGGCAAACAATCACAAAAACATTTTTCGCATATTCTCTAAACCTTTATACTTAAAACTTCCATGCACTATCCCAAGAAAACACACATAGAATTTCAACTAATCATGACATAAGGAGAGGTCACTGAAAGTCAGAACATAAGGACCTGAAGCGTGAAAGAAAACTATGCATAACTTGGACACTAAACTAAGTCCTAAGAAATAGAGCATCAACACAATGGATTCATCAATAAGGTCTACACTGAGGACATACATGACATAAATTGAATTTCGCTGATCATTAGGAGTGTAGCATGAGTACTGGAACTGAACATACTGTAAAACATGAGTAGATGAGTCATGAGAGGCATGACCTGAGTTTGGAGTTCATAAATTCATGAAATATGATTCATACTCATGAATGAACTGGAAGTCCTCATAGTAGGAACTGGGAAAGTACATGATTCTCTATTATGTGCATGAACATGAACTATGACCATGGAGCTGACATGTAAGGCATAAGTAGATATTGTGATGACTGAAATACAACATTGAAATAAGAATGGGTTGGGAGCCATCTTTCCTGATTGATATTCTACAATACTCTAGCATCACTACTAGAATCTGAAAGCCTAACTTGGGTACTTGTTCTATCAACTCCCCTATAGCTTTAAGCCATCACTCTAAGTCTGTGAACTACTTTACTAAACTCTAAACTAAACTGCAATCACTTTACTTTGAGTTCACACCATTTAGAGATTCAACTCTTGTTTTCTATTAGCTCAATTTTCAAAGATTCAAACTTATATTCTATCACATGGCATACATATCCCCAAATCTTCAATGAACCATGCTAACTTCCTTGATGTCCTACTTGCATCACATCTAAACTATGAGACTTACCATCACACCTAAAGAACCGACATCAAAAACATATAATTTTGAATTAACAAACTTAAATTCTTGCAAACACTATTTCAAGCCAACTAATTCACCTTTCGTACAACTATCCCTATGGATACAAAATCTGCTCAATCCAGATAAAACTATCCTAACTCTACTACCGCTAAACTTCTGGGTTTATACTTCTAACTCTAGGTCATATATTGTCATAAGATACTGAGAAATGATATGAAAACACTTATGATTTTCTCTTAGTGCACATTTTATCATGATCTAGAATGAAATCTTTACAACTTTGGAACATGACGGAACTGATAAGATACTTTTGAGCCTACGTGCAATCCCACAACTTTTTATGGGGACTATATGAGAAAGTTCAATCTATAGGAATTTGAGCTTCACTATTTCTATTATCTTGAAATTAAGGTAGAGATGAAATGAGTGGAGCATGATGAGAATCTACATTAGTTTCTTAGAGAAACTTTCTATAGCCTGATCTGAGACATGAAAGAAAGGAAATATTTCCTAAATACCCTGTAGCTTCTCGAAGAAAAGTACAGATGTCTCTGAACCATTTTGCAAGATTTTATTAGACATAGCTTCATAGAAACCTAGGACACTTGAACCTTGTTCTCTGATACCAAGGTTGTAAATACCGGGGAGTACACCCTGGATGTCACATGATGCTTGGAACACATGTAACCCCAAGTTAACCCATGAACTGGCATACTGTTAAGCAACTGAATTATAATATATTAAATAACAAATTCTTCTATGCAAAAACATAATCATACTAAAAATCTAAAATATTATTTAACTGATAATGTTTTACAATCTGATAACTTTGAAGGAAGAGACTAAATTTACATGACTGACTATGACTTACATTTATGAAGCCTCCACTATACTGACTTTAGGTAGTTGGGACATGCCTCTAACTACCACTAATAAATACATTTGGAAAATCATAATACAACACAATTATGACTTAGATATGAGTGGAGCTCCTGAAATAAGAGAACTCAGCACCTGCTAGCTGAAAGCTGCAACTGTCTGATTATGATGTGCAGGCTATAATTGGTACCTATATTATGAGACAACATAGACATATATTTGGATTAGTACTTTTAGAATGTACTGAGTCAGCGGGGGTGAATGCAATAAGTAAAACAAATTATGTATGAAATCTTAAAGTATGCATGCTAAGTGTAAGTAGGCTCAATAATAGGCTGGAATAAACTTAAAGATGAAAACATCTTAGAACATGAGTAACAAACATAATCTGATAAGATGGTGAATCACTACATTTAGTTTTTTATAACCTTACTTCTATACATAAGTGGAATTGAAGCTAGGATATGGAAAAACATAGATATTGTATGAATACTGGGTATGACACTATGTGATAGAAACTGACATATACTAAGCTTATCTGATTAACTAAATACTGGTCATGTAAGACTGGGTTGTACTAAGTTTGAATAACTAGACTCAGATAGTAGATTACTATGCATATGGGGTAAGGATGAACTAAAAAACATGAGATAACTGAGCTTGAATGCATGAAAACTTTAAAATATAAGAATATAGGACTAAGTGTATATCTAGTATGTCACAGATATATTCTGTAATCTAAAAGACTGAAAGTTGTAAAACTAAATATCTGAAAGGTTGTACACTTAGTCAAGCAAGCCTGAACTGAAGAGTCACTGAATACTGTACTGAGATTGTGGGAGGTATCATCTAACTTATATGCCCTAATCTGAGCTAATCGAGGTCCATCCTATAACCCCAATTGAAAGGGTGTTAATACCGTGCCATGGGTACTAATACTGGTTGTGTAGATCCACTAAAATAGAGTCCCGAAGGACTAAAGAGTCACCCTCTACTGGCAGGTGCTCTAGTGAGATATGTGTCAACCCTCAACTAGCAGTCTAACATCCCAAACCTACACTGGCTATGTAGTTATGGAATGCAGGGATTGATACTAAGAGTCATACCCTCAACTAGCAGGTGAGCCCCCATCCCTGGGTTTGCTCGATGCTAAATCCTACTCCCAACTGAACTGACATTGATTACTAACTGGTGCATGCACTGATAACTAATAACTGATTAGCTTAGGTCATGGTATTCTAAAAATAATAGTGCATAAAGATTCTAGGTAATTATTATTGTGTAAATTGATACTGGAACTGAAACTAGATTAAGTTTAACTAAACATGATACTAACTGAATGAAAAGGCTCATGGTTTATCTAAAATCATTCTGAAGATACTGAAAACTATGTAAACAACTAAATTTTGGGTATTCATAACCCCCAGGACTCGATAGCAATAACTATGAGGACACATGAATGCTTTAAAATCCACAATAGGGAATCATTATTTAAAACCCAAAATTTAGACATTTCGTAAAACACATAGGAGTCATGAACTTGAACATGGGAGTATGGTATAAATGTGAAAACAACATGAGAGCATGACTAAACTCATTAGTTCGGGGTTTAACATGAAATCAATGAAATAGGACTGGGATACTTACCACTCAAGGAATGAATAGAATAATTCACTTGAAAACGCTTCTTGACATGGTAAAGTTCTTAATTCGGTATTATTACATGAAATTCAATTTGATAAATCATAGGAATCGAAACTTAAAGCATAAGATAATCTAACTTTTCATGAATACATCTTTGGACATGAATTTAGTCAAATTACTAAAGGAATCATGATTCAACCCAAAACATGGGCAATTCATTAAATATGTAGAAAGTGTGGACTTGTGCATAGGGATATTCTAAACATGAGCATTCAATTCAACAATGTAAAATTTTCTTCAGTATGACATGGGAAACAAAATTCATAACATGTGAAGATCAAATCTTGCATGGGATCATACATGGCATGAATTTAATTTAAATCATCATGGAAACATGAAATTCAATCTTCTTGAACATATAAAATATCATAATGACAAAAGCTCATTCTTTAATTGAAAGAAAAAGGGGTTTTGGGCTCCATGGGTGAAAGGGGACTCATAGATGAACTCCCACATACCTTAAAACTTTAAATACTGATGAAGAAACAGAATCTTGAAAGCTTTCTTGAATTGGGAAACTTGATCCTTGATTTTTCTTAAAGAGAAGGTGATGGAATGGATGATCTTGAAGGGGATTAAATAGGGTTTGTTCTTGAGAGTAAAATAGGATAAGGGTTGAGGTAGGAAAAGACCTCATTACCCCTCCATCATTCAAACCAAAAATTTGTAACCTAGATTATGTTTTGAAGGCTCTCCACGAAGCGGTGTAATCATGGTGGCTTACTGCCTCACACGAAAAATGCCATAACTTTTCACCCCGGGTATCCAACTAAGGCAAAATTGATATCGTTGGAAAGCTAATTTAATTATATACAATTTGGTGGGTCTTGAGATGAAAAATTCCCCATATGTCATAAGTTATACATGTTCAAAGTTTACCCTTTTAGATTCGATTACCAAACTTAGGATGAATCAAAGGCTCTTAGCTCAACTTGCTCTAAGTGATTTCTATGAACTCTTTTCACCTAATATGCACTTTAAACACTAGGATAAATATAATGGAATATGAACTCAAATTATACATCAAAAACTTGATGAAAACACCCTCACCGTGATGCGATAATGTGCCTATCACTATAGCCACTGCGATACGCCATAATCATGGTGACTTGTTATTTTGAAAATCGAAACATAGTCCAAAACTCATCCAAAACTTACCCAAGACATGCTACTTACACCCCTGAATATGAATTAACTCAAGAGTTTACGTCTCGGGTCGGGAAGGTCACTTTAAAAATTGTCAAAGTTAAGAGGCCAAAACTTAAACTAAGTCCCCAATACTTAGCTAAATTTCTAAGATTTTAGCCTCATATTCAAGAATTTAGAGCTTAAATGAAGTAAGAAAAGTATGGGGTATTTCCCATCTCATCCATGTCATCACCAAACTCTGGACCATAGGCCTCCACTCTTAAGTCTGAATTATCAACATCATCATCCTCTTCTGACTCTTTATCTGTATCACGTAGCCGACACTCCTCATCAGTGGGCACATAATCATCCACAGGCTCTATAATGTTTGGTTCATTTCAAAGTATGGTCTTGGCATGAATACCAAGAGGATAGTTAATCTCAATAACTCTAATCTCTTGAGGTGTCGCTGGGCATTCCTCTATCCTCAACTGAAGCATCTGTAGCCCATACATTCGGGTTGTGATCTCATCATTCCAAGCCTGATGCTTGGGCATAGTCAAAATTAGACCATGATCCCTAGTTTCCCCATTAGTATAGGATACATCTACTAGATAAGTGTTTATTGTCGGCCAATAATCAAGGTCTTCCTCTTTTACACGCTTTTCTTGTAGAAATCGTGTTAGTAATCTACTAAAACCATATCAACACCTAGCATTGAACCTCGCTCTCCTTATAGACAAAAATATGATAGCACCTAAATTCACATTAACATCATCACGCATTAAGGCATATATAAGGCATAACCTATCACGTTTCACTTTAGTTATGTGTGTCCCGTGTAAGAAACAAGTATTGATAATCTTAGCCCACAAGTGGGCCTCCCTATTTATCTGACTCTAGGGAAAGAAAAGATGAATGTCATTCTCCTTATGATGTATACACCTAGATGTGGATTGGTTCCTGCATAATAGATGTCGAATATCTGCATAGGGTGGCATAAAGTTCATAGACTTCAGAGGCTCAACAGCCACCTCAGATGTACCTAGAAGGAGATTCAAAGAATGACAGTGAAAGTTACCACCTGGCCCCATATATTGACTTCTGAGTCCGTCTCCCGTGTGTTTTAGTTTGTATAAAACTCCCTAAAAAGACTTAAGTTTCATTCACTAGGCTGCTTAAATAAGAAGTTCATGTGCAGCTCATCTAGGCAGCACACCATGTTGGGGAACTCTCTCAACAAGCTACTCTATCAATGAATTGATCCGCAGAATAGTTAGACTTATTGTGCCATGCATGCCACTTTTTTCCATCCTCCACTACCCATCTAGTGTTGTACCTCCTAAATTGCCCATGTGGGATAGCCGAGGGTCAAGGCAAATGATCAGGTTGCCTATTTCTTTTGTGTGCTGGCTCAGAGGGTCCATCCACCATCTTACCCTTATGATGCCAACTAGACATATCACCTTTAATCACTACATTTTGCAACTACAACAAAAAATGCACCTTAGTTTAACTAGCAAATACTACTAAGTGTGAAAAGATGTTAAAGCTACCCCACACTTAGTTGGTATCACAGGTGCATAGGTATGAGAACTAGGGTACTCAGAGTTTCCCTATTCAGTATATATTTTATATAAGCCCAACTTCTCAGATATTAAGTAATCATTGATTCAATCCATCATTCAATCTTATGGCATTGATAATCCAAATCACTTCGTCTAAACACTTTAGGTGTACCAATTTCATTGTGTCAATATAACCACACAACATGTACTTATTCATATTTCCTACTTAACACTTTTACATAAGTGCATTCATAATTTCAAGCATTAAACTCACATCAATGGTACATATATTAGATTATTGTAGCAACCACTAAGTAGGTCTGAGATTTGTAATCCACCCCACAATTAGTTGCTATCATGGTAGTGTAACATAAAATCCCAAGGTACTCAGACTTCTTGTGCCAATATCATACAACCCAAGTACTAAATTAAGTGTCACTACTCAACTCACCCTTTACTACACATTTCTCAAACATGCATGCTGCCTTCGTTTGGTATATTCCATTAATAACCCCTAAAATCAATTTATTTCCTCAACAATGGAACAAGCAAAACTCAGGTAGTATCAGAAAATTATTTGAAAGCATTAACGTTCTCTGTGAACTCACTTAGCTCACTTAGGATCGAGCAAAACAATTAGGTACCTCAATTATTCTTAGAAAATCAATTCACTTCCTGCATGCATATGAATTAAAGGAATAAAAATATGAGAACATACTAGAATTGTCTTTATGAAGATGACTAAAAAGCTTTTTGTTATTTGATGGAAAATACCATAAAATAAAAGAGAGAATTTAGTTTGGGAATAGGGGGAGGTGCGGCTAGGGTTCCTATAGGAGATGGGAATTGTGAACATAAGAGAGTATTTAAACAAGTTAAGGAGTGGGGAGGAACCAGTTAGCAATGCATCGCGGAGCTTAGCACATGGGATAGAGCTCCGCACTACATCAGTTATTTCATGATAGAGAGCTCCATACTACATTGGTTAGTTAACGGAGAAAGCTCCGCATCACGGCCAATTAACGTGGAGCTACTAGAATTGCATTCTTTTACCAAGAATTTTAGCATTTTAGGGGAATATTTCATTCCCTTTTTTTTCACCCTGTACCTTTCAGCAGTGCGTATTTTACTTACCCAAAAGCTTTTCTTAACATAGTTCACTCACTTCTCATTCTCCCACATACTGCCAAGTTTCTCATAAGAAAAAATGGGTTGCCTCCCACTCAATGCCTTAGTTTTGGTCGTGGAACGACACTTTATTTTGTATTTTTCATTTCATCTCTATTATTTTTTTCTTTTAACAACTAAGAAATAAACTGCACTATTACATTACATTTGTGGGTTGCCTCCAATGCAGTGCCTTAGTTAATGCTGTGGCATGACCTAACTTACTTCATTCATCTTCAAAAGTGATGGAAGAATTGTGTTGATCCCCATGATCCGTCCAATAATGCTTCACTCTCTGTCCATTCACCATGAATTTTTTAGTCTTCCCCTTGTTCCACAACTCAATAGCTCCAAGAGAAGTCATTATCAGTACTTCAAATGGCCCAGATCACTTGGACCTCATCTTACCTGGAAACAACTTCAATCTTGAATTGTATAGAAAAACAAGTTGTCCAAGCTTAAAAGATCAATTTAGAATATGCTTATCATGCCATTTCTTGGTCTTTTCTTTGTACAATTTTGCATTCTCATAAGCATGTATGCAAAAATCCTCAAGTTCATTTAGTTTGAGCTATCTTTTCTCTTCAGTAGCCTTTATATCGAGATTTAATTTCTTCACTACGCAATAATCTTTATGCGAAAGCTCCACATGAAAGTGGAAAGCTTTCCCATATACCAAGTGATAAGGAAAGGTCCCAATGGGTGTTTTAAAGGTTGTCCTATATGACCATAGTGCATCATCCATATTCTCCAACCAATCCTTACACTGACCATTTACTGTCCTCTACAATATCTACTTGATCTCACGATTAGATACCTCTACTTGGTCACTTGTTTGTAGGTGATACACTGTGGCCACCCTGTGCCTAACACCATATTTAGCTAGAAAAAAAATAAACCAAGTGTTTACAAAATGCATACCACCATCACTGATAATAGCTCTGGTGTGCCAAACAAGAAAATATATGCTTCTTCACAAACTTCATCACAACTCTCACATCATTTGTTGGGAGGACAACTATTTTTTCCTACTTAGATAAGTAATCGACTGCTACTAGCATATAAAAATTTCCATAATATAGAGGAAATGGCCCCATAAAGTTTATCCCCTAAACATCAAATATGTCAACCTAGAGAATATTGTTCAGAGGAATCTCGTGGTGCCTTGCTATTGAGACTACTCTCTAACATTAATCACACCTCCTTACAAAGGCTACAACATCTTTGAACAATGTTTCCCAAAAAAAACTGATTGTAGCACCTTTCTGGCTGTTCGTTCACCCCCGTGATGGCCCTCATAAGGAGATAAATGATACTTTTGTTTCACTCATTTAGATTTATCTTTAGAAACATATCCACGCATAATCCCATAAACACCCTATTTGAAGAGATAGGGCTCATCCCATATGTATGCATGATAACCATGTAATAGCTTCTTCCTCTATTGATTGGTAGCTTCAAGAGGATAAACACTACTTAATAATAGATTGACAATGTCTGTATAACAAGAAATCTCAAACTCATCAAGCGCCAATAATTGCTCATCTGGAAACTCTTCCTGAATGCAAAGTGTATCATCAGTAATGTGATCATTTTAACTGGATCTATCACCTAATTTTCAGTTCATTTTCTATCATACACTTCTAAATCAAATTCTTGGAGTAATAGAATCTACGTGAACAACTATAACTTTGTGTCTTTTTTTGTTGAACAAGTACCTAATGACAGCATAGTCTGTGTGAACAATTACCTTGGTGCCAACCAAGTATGATCTGAATTTATCGAATAAAAAACAGAGTGACAACATCTCCTTCTCTGTGACTGTGTAATTCACTTGGACTGTATTTACGACTTTACTTATATAGTACATAGAATGAAATACCTTATCTTTTCGCTGCACCAACACCACTCCAATAGACATATCACTGGCATCACACATTAACTCGAATAGTAATGCCCAGTCAGGAGAAATCAAGATGGGTATTGCTATCAACCTTTTCTTCAGACCCTCGAATGCTTGCTGGCAATTAGTTCCAAAATCAAACTTAGCCTCTTTTTCCAATAACTTGCATATTGGGCTTGCAATCTTTGAAAAGTCTTTGATGAAGCACCTATAAAATCCTATATGCTTAAGAAAGCTTCTCACTCCCTTCATTGACACGGGATGAGGTAGTTTTTCAATAACTTCAACTTTAGATCTGTCTACTTCAAGTCCTTTGTGTGACACCTTATTACCAAGTACAATTCTTTCCTTGATCAAAAAGTGACACTTTTCCTAGTCCAGTATAAGATTTATCTCTTCACAATGGGCCAAGACTCTATCTAGATTCTACAAGCAAACATCAAAGGAGTTACTACAGATAGAAAAGTTGTCAATAAATACCTCCACAAATTCTTCCACCATATCATAGAAAATCGCCATCATGCATATCTAGAACATTGCTGGAGCATTGCAAAGGCCAAAAGGCATGTGCCTGAATGCGTATGTGCCATATGGACATGTAAGCATGGTATTTTCATAATCTTTTGGCGCTATTGTGATCTGATTATACCCTAAGTATCCATAAAGAAAGAAACAGTATTTCTGCCCTACCAACCTATCTAGAGTTTGATCAATGAACGGGATAGGATAATTATCCTTCCCTGTGGCTTTACTCAAATTTTGGTAATCAATGCATATCCTCCAACAAATCATCATGCAAGTGGGAATTATATCATTAGATTCGTTGTTCACCACATTCATCCCACATTTATTTGGGATACAGTGTACAGGGCTGACCTATTTTCTATCGGATATGTGGTAGACAATCCCAGCATCAAGCCAGTTAATGACTTCTTTTCATACCACTTTCTTCATCACTGGATTCAATATTCCCTGTTGTTGCAAACTTGATTTGTAGCCCTCTTACATATATATATATATATATATATATATATATATATATATATATATATATATATATTGTGCATAAAGAAAGCTATATTGATCCCTGTGATGTCCAGCCATTCAATTTCACTCTCGCAATCTGACCAATTTACTGCTTTAAATTCTTTATAATCAATTGTTGATTCTTTATCTCTGCCTGTTGACTCTTTATATTTGTTGCTAATTGTGCCTGAGAAGCTAGAAGTTGCTTCAACATCTCATCTATATTGCTCATTTGAGTTGTGGCTTGCTTACACTAAACTTCCTGATGTTGATTCTATTGTACTAGCCCCTTGTACCGATTGTTATTCTACATCTGATTTCCACCCCATGAAAAATTTGGATGGTTCCTCCAATTTGGATTGTAAGTATTACCATAGTTTTTCTTCCCTTGACGAATAGCATTCCCTACATAATTGACAGAATATGGATTAACCGTGCAAGCATCCGTTGCATGCTCACTACTTTCATAAATCTCACACTATGCATTTGCTTGTTGAACTACATTAGTTGTTGCTTCTAGCTGGGTAACCCCATATTTCAAGTTACTGAACTGATTAATTATCTAATTTTGTATTGTAGGAAGATAAGTTGATAAAGTAATGAACTGATCTACCTCCAACGCAACTACAACCTTCTTAGGAGCACTTCTTGAATTAACATGCCACTCAAGATTCCTTTATGAAATCCAATTCACCAGTGTGTATAATTCATCATACTTCTTCTCAAGATTCTGCCCACCTACTGATGAATCCAAGAGAATCTTAGTGTTGGGATCAAGACCCTCTATTAAAGTATGAACTAAGACATCATTAGACTAATGATGGTGAGGGAAATTTCTAAGCATAACCTTAAATATTTCCCATGCTTGGTAAATATTTTTTCCTTCTTTCTTCCTGAAACTCAAAATCTCTCTTCTCAAACGTGTTATCTTCCTAGATGGAAAGAATCAAATAAGGAATTTCTTATCCAGATCATCCTAGGAAGTGATGGAGTTTGGTGGTTCATCATATAACCGCCTATTTGCTTCCCTAATTAAAGAAAAGGGGAATAGAATCAGTTGACCATAATCAGAAGATACCCTAGTAGGAATATATTTATCATTGATTTCTAAAATCGTCTGTATGTATTGTTGTGGATCTTCATGTGAGAACCCTACAAATTTTCCACTAGAACAGAATAGATGTACTATGTTCTGCTTCTATTCAAATCGACCACCCACCTCTAACTTGCAGATGAAATTAGTAGCAAGGTTCGTGAGTGGGATTACCAATTCACAACTAGGTCTGGCTGCTTTTGGAGTAGGCGCAACTTCAATCGCTAGAGCTGGATCACGTGTAGTATTTGGATTAATTGGATCAATGAGATTAGGATCTCATTCCTCCATTTCAAAGAGTTGAATTGGTTTTTGAAATATTTTCTCCAGTTCTAAATATGGCTCAACCAATTCTCTCTCCTTTGCCAGCTTATTATTTCAAATACTTGCAAAAGTCTGCCAACCAAGATCAAGTCGTTAACACTTAAACAAATTATCAAAAACAAAAAAATTATAAAATTACTAATTATAATAGTCCTTGGAAATGGTGCCAAGAACTTTTTATGGTCTAACGCACACGCAAGTGCAAGCGATCGTACAAGTAATATAGTAACTAATAAAGTTGGATATCGTACCCACGAGAACTATGTAACTAGAAATTCCATCAACTGTAGTTCTCAATAAGAACGTATTAAGTGCTGCAAAAGTAACCAGATGATTGTGAAGTTTCAAGTATGAATATAATTAATAAAGGGATAACAAATTGTGACTATAGTAACATAAGTGGGTTGTAACTAATAATGAAGAGCATCCAGGGTTGAGACTCTTTTAACAATCTTATGAATCTTTATTCCTATCATAGTTCAGTTGAGTATCGGGTTATTGATTTATAGGGTTATAGTATGATCATGGTCTCGCAACCTCTAATCTTTTATCTAACTAGACATTGCAACTACATCATTGAGCAGGGATGCCATAACCTATTAAGATGCGTGAAGCTATCATCCTACAAGTGAAACAATCAAGGCTTCTAGGTATGTCCCTATCCTAGATGCTAATTCAAATCCCTTATTTTATAAATGGATGATAACATTGCTCCTTAATCTCTTTATTCTATCCTATGATTCTCCTCCCAGGTTCACATAAGAATATAGGCTTATTTTAATGGTGGAAAATCATCAAAATAGTAAGCATAAAATATTAAGAATAACCAACATGATAATTCAACAATAAACTATGATAAAGAATATCAATGTGTAATCATGTCTTCGGCCTCAACCCCAAAACAAGGGTGTTTAGCCACTCATGTTTGAATTCAACATCAAAAATAAATAATTAAATATACCACAAGGTAATCTTAGAATAAAAAGTTCAAAAACCCTAAGAAAGGTAAAAAAGTGTTTTGTTGCATCAGTCAATACAGCATTTCTTCCGGTGAGAAGTAGGACATCAACATATTCAAGAACTACCATTGTGTCATCACCTTAATGTACAATAAAGAGAGAATAGTTATGAGCACTTTGAGTGAATCCAGCATCCAGCAAAGCATGAGTTAATTTCAGGTTCTATTGTCTGGAAGCCTGCTTGAAGCCATACAAAGATTTGAGTAGCTTGCAAACCTTGTGCTCTCCTTGGCTTTTAAAACCTTATGGAAACTCGATGCACACTTCCTCTTCAAGATCCCCTTGCAAAAATACATTATAGACATATATTTGATAGAGAGGCCATCCTCTAGATACTGCTACAACAATCACACTCCTGACAGTAACCATTTTTGCCGGTGGTGAATATATCTCATAATAATCCAGCCCTTCTTCTTGGCTATATCCCTTGGTCACTAATCTTGCTTTACACCTTTTCATTTCACCATTTGCAAGATACTTAATCTTGTATATCCATTTGGAACCAACAGTGTTCCTCCCTTTGGGCAGGTCAACAATGGTCCATGTGTTGTTGACCTCTAATGTTTGGATTTCTAAATTCACAGATTTTACCCATCTTTCATCTTTTACAGCTTGTTTAAAGTTTTAAGAAAAAGATAGAGTGGAAAACTTTGATAAGTAACACTGATATGCAGGTTTTAGTTTACTGTAAGATAGGTTATTGGATAAAGGGTACTTGCATCTCTGGGTTTTTGAAGTGTCAACATAATCATGCATCCACACAGGTCATTTGCTTATTCTTATAGGTCTACTGGAAGAGGTTTGAAGCAGGGAACGGTCATCTTGACATGTTTCTTCATGAATGATGCCAGGTGAAGTTGCACCAGGTACTGTAGAATCAGAGAAAGCTTGAGTTAGACAAGGCTCAACTTGGCAATCAGCATCAGTATTTGCTTCACCAATATGAATATCCACTAAAGGAACATCATCACCAAATTCATCATATGTGGAGACCAGGAAGTCATTGATGTCTTTATCTATTTTGGAAGTGTTTGAATGTTGTAATTTTGCTTGTGATGGATCAAAAGGGAATGATTCTTCATGAAACACAACATCCCTACTCAATAATAATCTTTTTTAGTGGATGTCAAGTAGCAAGTAACCCTTTTGAGATTCTGAATATCCTACTAACACAACAGGTTTAGCACTTTCAGAGAACTTGTCACCTTAAGGGAAAATAGTCACATAACACAGACATCCAAACACCCTCAAATGAGACAGCTTGGGATCTTTGGATAATAACAACTGGTATGGTCTCTTACCACTCAAAACTGAGGTTGGTAACCTGTTCATGATATACACTGCAGCTTTCACACATAATCCCCAATACTTGATAGGTAAGTGGGACTGAAACTTAAGAGCTCTAGCAATATTTAATATGTGTTTGTGCTTCCTCTCAACTACTCTATTTTTCAATGAAGTGTGAGGATAGCTGGTCTGATGTAGAATACCTAGAGATTGGAACAATGTGTGACATTGAGTATTGATAAACTCAGTCCCATTATCAGATCTGATAGCCTTTATCACCACTCTAAACTATGTTTTAATCATGGATATAAATGTCTTAATAGCTACTATGGTCTCAGATTTTAACTGCAACAGATGAACCTAAGTATATCTACTACAGTCATACACCATAGTCAAGAAATAACACATATTAAATGTAGATACTCTATAAGGACCCCATAAATCCATGTGTACAAGTTTAAAACATGCAGAACATCTAGTAGTACTTGTGGGAAATGACATTCTTGTTTGTTTACCTAGTGGACATACAGCACATTTATTCAACATATTTACATCACTATGATTCGTTAAAATATCTAAGTCTCTTAAAACCTGAGGATCTAGGTGTCCAAGTCTTTGGTGCCACAGTCTGCCATTGGGAACAATAGCTTCTGCAATGAATCTTCTATGTTTTGGTCCTTCCTAATCAGTATTATCTTTCCATTCTCCTTTAAGAACATATAGTCCACCCTCTTATTTACCAATCCCCTTCACCTTTCCATTGAAGAGGTCCTAAAATACACAAAAATCAAGATACAAGGACACAAAGCATGATAGTTCCTTGGTTATCTTACCAACAGATAACAAATTTAGTCTAAAATATGGAACAAAGAGGACATCTTTAATCATATCATCTACAAATATGTAGGCTTCTCTAGTATGGGAGATTGTAACTTCATCACCTTTTGGAAGGTTCAATTTGTCCAAATGTCTTGAAACCAAGCTGGTGTTATCTTTAAACATGTGTCTACAGGTAGACACATGATGTGTAGCTCCTAAATCTACAATCCAATTGTTAGAACAGGACTTGGATAAGAAATAAGTGGTAATACATGTCATATTAACTTGTATAATATCCTTGGTATCCTTTTTCAACATGTTCATGATTTGAGTGTACTCTTCATCAATGAATGTATGTGGTTTTGCCAATGGTACAGAATTGAAATCATGACTAGAACTGGTATAATCGACTAGTCTTGCTACCATTCTCTGTAATACCCCAGACTCTAACCAATAGGGTAACCATAACTCAAGCTCATGAGAAGTAAATTATAGTGATTTGGTTAATTTCTGATCAAGGGTGATATGTATTAAGGCCTCAAAGATGTCCCAGCGATTAGGTGAATCAAAACATTCCTTACCGATTGATTGGGAAGGATATTGACATATTCAACTTTAAATAATGATTTCTCTTGTTATACTATGAATTATTTATCTAATTACCTATCAAAAGATATATAATTGAATTATCTTTCCAACGATACTAATTTCACCCAAATCCGGTATCGAAGCCAAGAGTTATGCCCATTTTACTCCAACATGTCAGGCTGGAAAACTGAGTGACGACATTTTGTGATAAGCTGTCACAAGTGTGATGACTTATCACCAATGTCATCAACCTTAGGCAGATTTCCACCACCACTGATGACATTTTGTTATAAGTTGTCACAAGTGTGACGAATTATCACCAATGTCGTCTACCTTAAGCAGAAAATCATAAAATCCACTCTTTTGTGATGACATTTTGGGATGACTTGTCACGAATGTTGTCAGCTGGTTTTTTCTACAATTAAAAGACATTTTTCAAGGGTATTTTGGTCTTTTCCCATCTTTTGAAGGCCGCTATATATATGAGAATTCCCATCTAAACCCTAATTTCTTCATTCTCTCTTTCAATTCTCTTAAGAAATATATCTAGGATTTTTATCTAAGGACATTAATCTTCTAAAAATCATCCATAAATCTTCAAAATTTCTTCAAGAATCAAGTTTCTCATAGTGTGAGCTTCGAGAATCATTTATTATAAGTGCGGATAAAGTCTCGAGCACTAGAATTCATCCAATTTCAAATATTAAGGTATGTGGGGTTTTGAACAAGAGCAATTCTTTCGTTCTTATTCCCACAGCTTTGATTTCTATCATGGATTTATATGATTTTGCAAGTGGGTTTATATCCAAATAACTTCATCACGATATTATAAGAATATAAATTGTTCAAACTTTGTTAAACATGATTATTTTGCTATTCCCAAGTTATGACTTGATATTTAATATTGTGAATTTCATATTTCTACCATGAGTTGATATTTCCAGTGCTTTTAAGATATGGGTCAAGCTTTAATCTTCCTTATGAAAAAATGGATTATTGAGTATATTGATTCATGAGATTGAGTTGTTACAATGAGTCTTGATATTTTCTCAAAGTTATTGATGTTGTCATAATTTAATGAATCGATACATTTTGATATTGAGAAAGATTGATTTAAGTAGAGTTAGGAATCCACAAATTGATTATGATTTGATAAATGAGAAAGAGATTTGATTTGGTCTTCATGATAGACCCTTGTGATGTTTGTTGTGGATTTTCTAATGCGTTCTGAGCTTGTATCTGGAACTAGTATTTAGCACCGAGCGGGAAATATGGTATTTCTCTAAAACTATGTGCCACCATGGGATTGATATTGATAATTTTGGGCCAGAGGCCGAGTATGAGATTGTGATCACTAAATTTAGGTTGTACTCCTTGGCAAGCGTACAATGCTCCCGCCAATATGGGGTTCTCTCCTTAGGAGGGAAAAACATTGGACTCCATATAGCTCACATGGTTAAGTCAGTTATAAGAACCTCCCATGTCCATAAGAGTTGAGTTTCTTGAATTACCGAGTCACTCCAAGTCTTGAGTTGAAGAGTTGAGTTATTTATGAGGTTTTTATCATATGATTTATTTTCTATGAGATAACAAAAAGTATGTTTGAATCTAACTCAAGCCAAGTAAGCCATCATTGTACATATGCATATTTTAATGAAATTGATGATGATATTTGCATTATTGTATGCACCCCCACATAATCAGTACATTCCAAAGTGTTGACCCACATAATTTCCTATAGGCTATATTTTCTGATAATGTAGGTTTAGGTACTCAGCCGCAGCCGCATTAAAGATATTTGAGTGCCTCAACAACGTTCCATCAATGGTGAATCCTCATAGTTTGAGGACCGTGTCTATATTTTTAGTGAAATTATTCCGTTGTTATGGCTTTCAATACTATTTGATTTAGTTAGGGGTTTGTCCCAATGGCTCCTTGATTTTGATGTATAGAGGCTTTGTCAGACTAGAGGGTACAGACATTCAATATATTTTGGTTGTACAGTCATGTATTCTCTAGTATTTCTCTTGAACCCGATGTGGTATATCTCTTTGTTGTGCATGACTATTGTTGAATTAAATTCCTTGAGGTAGTGTCTGGCTCCGAATGTTAGCTTTGGGCTACGCATAGCCCTAAGCATCGTATGGCATCTCAAGATGAAATTTTGGGGAGTTACAAATCTTGGTATCAGAGCCTAAAGTTTAAGGAGTCCTAGGGAGTCCGACAAGCCGTGTTACATAGAGTCTTGATCATCGGTGTGTAGCACGCCACATCTATGAGCAAGAGGCTACGGAATATTTTAGGAAAAGTTGTTTCTTTCTTTCTGAAGTTTATTGTGCCTACAACTATCTCTTTATCTATGATTAACGTGTGCTCTCTTATAACAGAAAATGCCTCCTTGTTGAGCTCATAGAAACAATGAGCAACCTCAACCCGTTGATCCCTTAAACGACTATGTGTCTCATGCAGAATTTCGAACAGCTTTTCAGGCGCTAGCCCAGGTAGGTAGCGCCAATGCTCAAGCTAATACCCAGGCTACTGTTCCACCTCCACAAGAGAATAATTTTGTTGCAGCTCAAGTTTGTGTATACGGATGAATCCGCCTAAGTTCTATGGGTTGAAGGTAGGTGAATACCCATAGATGTACTTGGATGAAGTGAGAAAGATCACCTATATTATGCATAAAACTGGGGAGAAGAGTGTTGAATTGGTTGCCTATCTAATGAAAGATGTTGCATATGACTGGGTGGAGATGTAAAATATAAGTAGAGGGGAGGATGCCACTCCCATGACTTGGCAGTTATTCCAGGATCCATTCTTAGACAGTTTCTTTCCTCCTAAGATGATGGAAGCAAAGATAGAGGAATTCACAAATTTGAGACAAGGCTCCATGATTTTTAAGAAGTATTTTCTTAGATTTAATCAGTTATCCGAATATGCTCTTAGTGTGATGGTTGACTCCAGGACCATCATGAGCAAGATTGTGACCGACGTATCGAGTTATGTTGTGAAAGAGTGTAGATCTACTATGCTTAATAGGGAGATGGACCTTTCTTGGTTGATGATACATGCCCAGTAGATTAAAGCTAATAAGGTGAAAGAGAAGGAGAGAGTAAGAGAGAATAAAAGAGCTAGATCAGAGTAATAAGGATTCAGTCAGTCTAGATTCCATGGAGGAACTGCCCTCAATTTTAGGGACGTTCATTTATGACCATGCCTTTCTCAGTTAGTTATCCTTCACCTAGAAGCAGGCAGGAGTAGGGGAACAGGCCTATCCTATCCAGGTCTCAGGAAAGTGTAAGTAACAGACCTCTTCTTCCTTCATGTTCCAAATATGGTAGAGATTATTTTGTCGAGTGTTTTGTTAATTAGAGGGGTTGCTTTGGTTGTGGCAAGTTGGACCACCGACTTAGAGATTGTCCGTATGCTACATAGAGGGGTCGAGATGCTCATCCCAAGAGTTAGGCTACCAGTGCCCCCGCTCTCGTAGTTCGCCCAGTTCCTTCTCAAGGCACCTCTTCTAGTACTATTGGTGGTTCGTGCCAGAATCACTTCTATGCTATACTACCTCGCTAGGAGTAGAAGACTCTCCAGATGTTGTCACTAGTATGATTCATGTCTTTAATTTTGATGTGTCTGTATTGATAGACCCCGGTTCGAGTTTCTCCTATGTGACACCCCTTGTTGCTGTAAATTTTGAGATGGACCTACCCTGAATGGATTTCTGAGCCTATTCTGGTTTCTACCCTGGTAGAAGAATATATTATTTCTAAGCGACTGTATAAGAAATATCCTATCACTGTGCTTCATCGGGTCATATATGTTGATTTGATTGAGCTAGATATGGTTGATTTTGATGTCATTCTAGGTATGGATAGGCTTCACTCGTTCTATGCGTCTATAGATTGTTGTACCTGAGTAGTCAATGATTTTCCCGATGTTTTCCCAGAAGATCTCCGAGGGGTCCCACCTGATAGAGAAATAGAATTCAGAATTGATCTCCTTCCCGGCACTCAGCCTATTTCCATTCCTCCATACTGTATGGCTCCTACAGAACTTAAAGAGTTGAAGAAGCACTCAAAGATCTCTTAGACAAAGACTTTATCAGATCCAGTGTTTTTGCATGGGGTGCACCTATTCTATTCGTGCATAAGAAAGATAGTACATTACATATGTTCATAGATTACTGTCAACTCAACAAGGTAACTATCAAGAAAAAGTACCCTCTTCCTCTCTTTTGATGACTTGTTTGATCAGTTATAAGGTGTGAGCTACTTCTCAAATTAGACCTTAGATACAACTATCATCAGCTTAAAGTGAGAGAGTGATATTTCAAAGACAGCCTTCCAAACCCGTTATGGTCACGTTGAGTTTCTTGTCATGTCATTTGGGTTAACCAACGCTCTAGAAGCCTTCATGGACCTTATGAATCAAGTGTTCAAGCAATATCTTGATATGTTTGTTATTGTATTCATAGACGATATTCTTGTATATTCCCAAAGTAAGGATGATCATGCCGACCATCTTAGAATTGTCTTGGAAACTCTTAGAGATCATCAATTATTCGCTAAATTTAGCAAGTGTGAATTTTGGCTAAGGTCAGTTGCTTTTCTGGGTCATATTGTTTCTGCCGAAGGCATTAGAATCGATCCCCAAAAGACAGAAGCTGTAAAATATTGGCCTAGACCTACCTCCCCATCTAACATTAGGAGTTTCTTGGGTACAGCTGGTTACTACCGTCATTTTGTTGAGGTCTTCTCTTCCATTACGTCTCCCATGACCCGGTTGACCCAAAATTAAGTGAAGTTCTTATGGTCAGAACCTTACGAGAAGAGTTTTTAGGAGTTAAAGACTCAACTCACTTCAGCCCCAGTATTAGCTTTACCCGTTGGTACTGATGGTTTTGTGGTATATTATGACGCTTCTAGATTTGGTTTGGGTTATGTGTTGATGCAAAGGGGTGAAGAGATTTGGGAAGAAGGGAAAGCTTAGTCCCCATTATGTTAGTCCATACAGGATTCTGAGCCGTGTTGGGAAAGTAGAATATGAGGTGGAGTTACCCACAGAGTTGTCTTGTGTTCATCCGGTATTTTATGTTTTCGGGCTTAAGAAGTGTATTGGTTATTCTGTCGTGGTTGATTCTTCCGAAAGCTTAAAAATTCAAGATAGCCTTTCATTTGAGGAGATTTTAATTGAGATTTTGGATTTTCAAATCTGTAGGCTAAGGAACAAACAACTTCCTATGGTTAAAGTGCTTTGGCAAAATCAATCTGTAGAGAGTTCTACTTAGGAAACCGAAGCTGATATGCAAGCCAAGTACCCTCACCTCTTTTCTGTAAGTTTAGAGTGAGCAGAAGGTACCATTCTTTTTAAATTCTGTCCTCTTCTTATTAAAAATTCAGTTGTGTGTCTACTTCCATCACGAATTCATGCATTTTGTAGGGTATTCGAAGGTATAGATTGAAGTAAGCCCTTTGAGTGAGTTGTTCTAGCTATACATCCTTATTTTCTCTTGTTCTTGGCCAATATGGCAACATTCAAGGACGAATGTTTCCAAAGGGGAGATATAGTAATACCCCAAGACTCTAACCAATAGTGCAACCTTGACTCAAGCTCATGATAAGTAAATTATCATGATTTGGTAGTTTTTTGATCAAGGGTGATGTGTCGTAAGGCCTCAAAGATGTCCTAGTGATTAGGTGAATCAAAACATTCCTTACCGATTGAATTCTTTGGAAAGATATTGCTATATTCAAATTCAAATAAGCATATCTATCATTATACTATGAATTATTGAGCTCATGACCAACCAAAAGATAGATAGTTTTATTAGATTTCTAACGATACCAATTTCACCCAAATTCGATATCAGAGCCAAGAGTTATGCCCATTTTACTCCAGCATGTCAGGATGGAAAACTGAGTGATGACATTTTGTGTAATTTGTCACAAGTGTGACGACTTATCACTAATGTCATCAACCTTAAGCAGAAAATCATAAAATCCATCCTTTTGTGATGACATTTCGTGATGACTTGTCACGAATGTCGTCAGCTATTTTTTTCAGCAATTAAAGGATGTTTTTGAAATGGTATTTTGGTCTTTTCTCATCTTTTGGATGCCTCTATATATATGAGAATTCCCATCCAAACGATAATTTCTTCATTCTCTTTTCCAATTCTTTTAAGAAATATATCTAGGGTTATTATTTAAGGACATTAATCTTCCAAAAATCATACATAAATCTTCAAGATTTCTTTAAGAATCAAGTTCCGCATAGTGTGGGCTTCGAGAATCATTTATTACAATTACGGATAGAATTTTGAGCACTAGAATTCATCCAATTTCAAAGATTAAGTTGTGTGGTATTTTGAACAAGAGCAATGTTTTTGTTCTTATTCCCAAAGCTTTGATTTCTATCCTGGATTTATATGATTTTTCAAGTGGGTTTATACCCAAATTACTTCATCACGAGATTATGAGAATATAAATTGTTCAAGCTTTGTTATACATGATTATTTTACTATTCCCAAGTTATGACGTGATATTTAATATTATGAATTTTATATTTCTACCAAGAGTTGATATTTCAAGTGCTTTGAAGATATGTGTCAAGCTTTAAGCTTCCTTATGACAAACTAGATTATTGAGTATATTGATTCATGAGATTGAGTTGTTACAATGAGTCTTGATATTTTCTCCAAGTTATTGATTTTGTCATAATTTAATGAATTGATACATTTTGATATTGAGAAAGATTGATTTGATTTAAGTCGAGTTAGGAATCCACAAATTAATTATGATTTGATAAATGAGAAAGAGATTTGATTTGGTCTTCATGATAGACCCTTGTGATGTTTGTGGTGGATTTTCTAACGTGTTCTGAGCTTGTGTCTGGGAGTAGTATTTAGCACCGAGTGGAAAATATGGTATTTCCTTGAAACTATGTACCACCGTAGGATTGATATTATAATTGTGGGCCAGAGGCTGAGAATGAGATTGTGACCACTAAATTTAGGTTGTACTCCCTGGCAAGAGTATGACGATCCTGCCAATGTGGGGTTCTCTCCTTAGGAGAGAAAAACATTGGACTCCATGTAGCTCAATGGTTTATGTCAGTTATAAGAACCTCCCATGTCCATAAGGGTTGAGTTTCTTGAATTACCGAGTCACTTCAAGTCTTGAGTTGAAGAGTTGAGTTATTTATGATAATTTATGAGGTTTTTATCATATGATTTATTTACTATGAGATCACGAAAAGTATCTTTCAATCTAACTCAAGCCAAGTGAGCCATCATTGTACATATGCATATTTTAGTGAAATTGAGGATGATATTTGCATTATTGTATGCACCCCCACATAATCAGTACATTCCAAAGTGCTGACCCACATATTTTTCTATGGGCTATATTTTCTCATAATGTAGGTTCAGGTACTTAGCCGCAGCCGCATTAGAGATATTTGAGTGCTTCAACTACATTCCCTCAGTGGTGAATCCTCATGTTTTGAGGACCGTGTCAATATTTTTGGTGATATCGTTCTGTTGTTATGGCTTTTAGTATTGTTTGAGTTAGTTAGGGGTTTGTCCCAATGGCTCCTTGATTTTGATGTATAGAGGCTTTGTTAGACTAGAGGGTGCAGATATTCAATATATTTTGGTTGTACAGTCTAGTATTCTCTAGTATTTCTCTTGAACCCGATGTGGTATATCTCTTTGTTGTGCATGACTATTGTTGAATTGAATTCCTTGAGGTAGTGTCTGGCTTTGAATGTTAGCTTTGGGCTACGCATAGCCCTAAGCACCGTGTGGCATCTCGGGATGAAATTTTGGGGCATTACAAAGCTTGGTATCAGAGCCTAAGGTTTAAGGAGTCCTAGGGAGTCCGACAATCCGTGGAACATAGAGTCTTGATCATCAGTTTGCAACGCGCCACATCTATGAGCAAGAGGCTACGGAACATTTTAGGAAAAGTCATTTCTTTCTTTCTTAAGTTTATCGTGCCTACAATTGTCTCTTTATCTGTGATTAACTCATGCTCTCTTATAACAGAAAATGCCTCCTCGTCGAAATCATAGAAACAATGAGAAACCTCAACCCATTGATCCCTTGAATGAGCATGTGACTCATGAGGAATTCTGGGCAGCTTTTCAGGCACTAGCCCAGGCAGTTATTGCCAATGCTTACGCTAACACTCAGGATACTGTTTCGCCTCTGTAAGAGAATAATTTTGCTACAACTCGGGTTGAATATACCTGAGTTCTATGGGTTGAAGGTAGGTTGAGACCCACAAATATACTTAGATGAAGTGAGAAAGATCACCCAGATTATGCATGTGACTGAGGAGAAGTGTGTTGAATTGGCTGCCTATCGAATGAAAGATGTTGCATATGATTGGGTGGAGTGTGGAGGATTAGTTGAGGGGAGGATGTTGCTCCCATGACTTGGAAGTTATTCTAGGATGCATTCTTGGACAGATTCTTTCCTCTTAAGATGAAGGAAGCAAAGATAGAAGAATTCATGAATTTGAGACAAGGATCCATGACTATTAAGGAGTATAGTCTTAGATTCAATAAGTTATCCAAATATGCTCCTAGTATGATGGCTGACTCCAGGACCATCATGAGCAAGTTCATAATCGGTGTGTCGAGTTACGTTGTGAAAGAGGGTAGATCTACTATGCTTAATAGGGAGATGGACCTTTCTCAATTGATGATACATGCCTAATAGATTAAAGTTGATAAGGTGAAAGAGAGAGAGAAAGTAAATGGGAATAAAAGAGCTTGATCAGAGTAGCAGGGATTTAATTAGTCCAGATTTCACGAAGGGAACCACCCTCAATTTCAGGGACATCTATTTATGCCCGCTCCATCCTCAGTTTGTTCTCCTATACCTAGAAGTAGGCAGGAGTAGAGAAACAGGCCTATCCCGTCTAAGTCTCAAGAAAGTGTGAGTAACAGACCTCAGCTTCCTTCATGTGCCAAGTGTGGTAGAGATTATTTTAGTGATGGTTTTGTTGATCAGAAGGGTTGCTTTAGTTTTTACAAGTTGGGCCACCGACTTAGAGATTGACACTATGATAGACAGGGGAGTCAAGATGCTCATCCCCAGAGTTAGGCTACCTGTTCCCCCGCTCCAGTAGTCCACCTAGTTCCTCCTCAGGGCACCTCTTCTAATACTATTGGTTGTTCATACCAGAATCGCTTCTATGCTATACCACATTGCCAGGAGCAAGAGGACTCTATAGATATTATCACTGGTATGCTCCATGTCCTTTATTTTGATGTGTATGTATTGATGAACCCTGGTTCGAGTTTCACCTATGTGACACCTCTAGTTTCTATAAATTTTGAGATAGACCCTGAACAAATTCCTGAGCCTATTCTGGTTTCTACCCCGGTAAGAGAATCTATTATTGATAAGCGGGTGTATAAGAGGTGTCCTGTCACTATCCTTCAGTGGGTCATATGTGTTGATTTGATTAAGCTATATATGGTTGATTTTGACGTCATTCTGGGTATGAATTGGCTACACTGGTGCTATGCGTCTATAGATTGTTGTACCCAAGTGGTCAAGTTTCAGTTTACTGATGAGCCCATTTTTGAGTGGTCCGGGAGTTCTGTACTGAAGAGCCATTTCATATCCTACCTTAAATCTAGGAAGTTGATTTCCAAGGTTTGCATCTATCACCTTGTTTGAGTTAAAGACCTCATGTCCAAGACTCTGACTATTCAGTCAGTTACCATTGTTAATGAGTTTCCTGATGTTTTCCCGAAAGATCTCCTAAGGGTCCCACCTAATAGAGAAATAGAATTCAGGATTGATCTCCTTCTCGACACTCAGCCTATTTCCATTCCTCCATAATTTATTGTACCCGCAGAACTTAAAGAGTTGAAGGAGCAACTCAAAAATCTCTTAGACAAAGGCTTTATCAGACCCAGTATTTCCCCGTGGGATGGACCTGTTCTATTCGTGTGTAAGAAAGATGGTACATTGTGAATGTGCATTGATTACCGCCAACTCAACAAGGTAACTATCAAGAACAAGTACCCTCTTCCTCGAGTTAATGGCTTGTTTGATCTATTACAAGGTGCAAACTTTTTCTCAAAAATAAACCTTAGATCCGAGTATCATCAGCTTAAAGTAAGAGAGTGTGATATTCCAAAAATAGCCTTCCAAACCCGTTATGGTCACTTTGAGTTTCTTGTAATGTCTTTTGGGTTAACCAATGCTCCAGCAGTCTTCATAGACCGTATGAATCGAGTTTTCAAACAATATCTTGATATGTTTGTCATTGTATTCATAGGCGATATTCTTGTATATTACTGAAGTGAGGATGATCATGCCGACCATCTTCGAATTATCTTGGAAACTCTTCGAGATCATCAATTATTCACTAAATTTAGCAAGTGCGAATTTTGGCTAAGGTCAGTTTCTTTTCTGGGTCATATTGTTTCCGCCGAAGGCATTAGAGTCGATCCCCAAAAAATGGAAGCTGTAAAGAATTGGCCTAGACCTATCTCCCCATCTGACATTAGGAGTTTCTTTGGTTTGCCTGCTTACTACCATCATTTTGTTGAGGGCTTCTCTTCCATTGAGTCTCCCATAACCCAGTTGACCCAAAAAAAGTGAAGTTCCTGTGCTCAGAACCTTACGAGAAGAGATTTCAGGAGTTAAAGACTTGACTCACTTCAGCCCCAGTATTAGCTTTACCCGTTAGTACTAATGGTTTTATGGTGTATTGTGACGCATCTAGAGTTGGGTTGGGTTGTTTATTGATGTAAAGAGGTGAAGATATTTGGGAAGAAGGGAAAGCTTAGTCCCTGTTATGTTGGTCCGTAAAGGATTCTGAGCCATGTTGGGAAAGTAGCTTATAAGGTGGAGTTACCCACAGAGTTGTCTTGTGTTCATCCGGTATTTTATGTTTTCGGGCTTAAGAAGTGTATTGGTTATTCTGTCGTGGTTGATTCTTCCGAAAGCTTAAAAATTCAAGATAGCCTTTCATTTGAGGAGATTTTAATTGAGATTTTGGATTTTCAAATCCGCAGTCTAAGGAACAAAGAAGTTCCTTTGGTTAAAGTGCTTTGGCGAAATCAATCTGTTGAGAGTGCTACTTGGGAAGATGAAGCTGATATGCGAGCCAAGTACCCTCACCTCTTTTCTGTAAGTTTGGAGCGAGCAAAAGGTATCATTCTTTCTTAATTCTGCTCTCTTCTTATTAAAGATTTAGCTGTGTGTCTACTTCCATCACGAATTTGTGCATTTCGTAGGGTATCCAAAGGTATAAAGTGAATTAATCCCTTTGAGTGAGTTGTTCCAGCTATACATCCTTAATTTCTCTTGTTCTTGGCCTATATGGCAACATTCGAGGACGAATGTTTCTAAGGAGAAGATAATGTAATACCCCAAGACTCTAACCAATAGTGCAACTGCAACTATGAATCAAGCTCATGAGAAGTAAATTATAGTGTTTTGGTTGTTTTCTGATCAAGGGTGATGTGTATTAAGGCCTCAAACATGTCCTAGAGATTAGGGGAATCAAAAAATTCCTCACTGATTGAATTCTTGGGTAAAATATTACCATATTCAACTTCAAATGATCATATCTCTCATTATACTATGAATTATTGAGATCATGACCTATAAAAATATAGATATTTTAATCATCTTTCGTACGATACCAATTTCACCCAAATCCAGTATCGGAGCCAAGAGTTATGCCCATTTTACTCCAGCCTTTGTGATAAGCTGTCACAAGTGTGATGACTTATCACCAATGCCATCGGCGTTAGGTAGATTTCCACCCCCAGTGATGACATTGTGTGATAAGTTATCACAAGTGTGATGACTTATCACCAATGTCGTCAACCTTAAGCAGAAAATCATAAAATTTATGGTGACTTTTTTGTAGATAAATATGTTTAGTTGAATAACCGATATTCGAGGATGATTTACATCTTTATAGTGATAGACTAGTATGGTAGCTAGTAGCATGTATGAATTGTATGGTAGTCTGTGGGGGAAGTGTTTAACTCATATTTTTATTTATATAGAGTAAGATGCATATTTTTAGATCATTGTATATTGTGTGTTATGAATTGTATGGTAGTCTGTGGGGGAAGTGTTTAACTCATATTTTTATTTATATAGAGTAAGATGTATATTTTTAGATCATTGTATATTGTGTGTCAAGTTTCTATCTCTTATAATCTTGTTATCATTGTGTTATTGTAACTAAAAGTCTAGTGAAGTCTAGTGAGCATGAACTGAATACCAAGTTTGTAATGGTACTTTGAATATGGAACTGAGTAAGTTCAAGAAAAACTATTACGTAAACTGAAAAATATTGATGACCCCATGATTACGCTAGAATTATGCATGAATGGGAGCCTAAGAACATGACTGAAGCCCCAATCTAAGCTAATCGGGGTCCAACCTATGACCCCAGTAGGAAGGGTATCAATACCATGCCACGAGTACTAACACTGGCTGTGTGGATCCACTAAACTGATGTCTCGAAGGACCAGGGTGTCAAGCCTCACTGACGGGTGACTCCTTATAACCTATGCTGGATACCTAGTTCTGGAATACAGGGACTGCTACTAACAATTCTACCTAACTGGCGAGGAATCTGCCATCCCGATATTCGCTCGGTGCTAAATCCTACTCCCAACTGAACTGACACTGATTATTGGACTAAACTAAGCTTAACTGAACAAACAACTTTTTATAATAACTAACTAAATGACAATGCTCATGGTTTATATAAAATTATTTTGACGATACTGAAATTATGTAAACGATTAGGTATCAGGTGTTTATAACCCACCACTGAGACATGACACATAAACTGAATTTTGTGAACTAAACTGAGCCCCTAAATACATGGCTCACGACTAAGATTTGAACTTGAGGGTCAACTTATGAGTATCCCATATTCCAAACTAGATTCATTATGTAAGAAGAGAATGGGATGCTTATGTCATGAAAATTTGGGGGTTCATAGTGTATCTCCCCCTTGGGATGCTATGTCCCTTAAAAAATGCTGATTTATTTGAGATACTGAGGAAAAACTAAGGTGATGTATAAGGCACCTATGAACTGAATCATGATTGAATGTATGGGATCTAAAACTGAGTCATGATGCATGAACTGAGGTTATTTTGTATCTATCTAGTTGGTTCATCTAAGAATGGTTAATTCATAAGGATTCAGATAGTACGTCTAGATGAAAGAGACGGAACCCAAGCCATGCGTACTTGTCCATCTAACTGCTAAACTAAATTACTGGCCTTGCGGACTAACTGATATTGAAAAATTATAATAGATTAGAGCCTTCCTCTAATACTCTTTCTGTAGAGTTCTAATGACTTTGGGATGCAAGGAAACTTTGGAGTGATCTAATTAAAATAGCTGAATAAGAAAATCATCATTAGGGTAAATTCTGGTAATATAAGTTGAGGCCTATGAACATGAATTAAGATAAAGTGACTAAGCCACCTATACTGCAATAGAGACTAATGAAATATTTACTTTGGTAATGAGCACGAGTGCAAAAATATACTAACTTATCTGATTAACTGAATAACTGATAACTGAATACTGGGTCTGCTAGGCTGAATTGTACTTAGTCTGAATAACTGGACTGAGACTATAGAGTATTATATATAGGAGGTAAGGACTAACTGAGTAACATGAGGTGACTAAGCATGGATTCATGAAGTCTGTATTATTTATAAATGTGAGACCAAGCACACTACATGATTTGGAAACATTCTATAGACTGAGGTATTGAAATACCTATAACTGAGTAATTGATAACTGTATGCTATGGTCAAGCAAGTCTGAAATTAAACTGAGTTTTCTGATCCGATTACGGAACTGAATCTAACATTATACGATTACGGAACTGAATCTAACATTATACCTAAGAATGTAACAGGGACTCAACAGCATGGATTTCTAATTCACATCCACCTCTATACACTTAATTTTAAATCAATAGTCATAATTTCTTTCTTGCATTGTTCAAGCCTACTGATTCACTTTGGTATAACTATCCCCATAAATACACAATTTGTTTAATCTAGATGATATTATCCCAACTCTAATACTCCCAAACTCCTGGGTTAATGCTTCTAACTCTAGGTCTATGCTATCATAAGCTTTTGAGAAGGGATCTGATGGCATATCTAAATTCAAGTTCAAGAATGAGTTCTTATATTCATGAATAAAATATGTACAACCTTGGGAAAGAACTGGAATGATGGGATACCTTGAGTCTGTGACCAATCCTATTACTGACTACATGGACTGTCTGAGAAATCCCTATCTCTAGGACTTGAGCTTCACTATTTTTGGTACCTTGAAAGTAAGGTGGAGTTGACATGAGTGGAACATGATGAGAATCTACATGAGTTTCTTATAGGACCTTTCTATAGCACGATCTGAGACATGAAAGAAAGGAAACTATTCATAAAACATCTCATAGCCTCCTTTACATAAGTGTGGTGCACAACATACCTATGTACAAGACTCTACTAGATACGGCTTTCAAACTTCCTAGGAAACTGTTGAACCTTAGGCTCTGATACCAAGTTTGTAACACTTTGAATTTGATACGCAGAATGCTACACGATGCTCATGACCCCGAAGGACCACAAGCTAACCCATGACTGATATCTGTACCTGAACACTACATAATGTACTATATAAATACAGAAATAAAGGTCGTAAGGTTCAAAACTGAGATACAATATCCAATAAAATATAACATCTGTGTAGGGTATGAAATACCCAAAACAAACTAAAATAAACTAATTGAACATGATAGTCTGAAAAGCCTCTAATTGTTTGAATAAGGAGTTGATGGGACATGTCCCTAACTAATTCTAACTACTAAAATAAACTAAGTACTGAAATGATAAGATAAAGCTTATGTCCTCGAAGGATAAGGACTCACCTGCTGAATCTGACTGCTGAATACTTAATGATACTGATGCTCTAGAGCTCATGCTTCTAAACCTATGGTATAAAACACCATAGCGCAAATACGTCAGAATGATTAAATGTACTAGTATGCATGTGAAGTAGGCTGAATACAAAGGGGTCATATGCATGAATAGTATTTTCTGACTGAATAACATGAACATGAGAATACATGCATGACTATGTAACTGTAACTGAGGTCTTGATAGGATTGAATATTAAGTTCAAACTACTGAGTCTACTGACAATAAGGACTTACTGATATCTGAGTATGTGAATACTGGGATACTGAATAACTGAGTCTACTGATATTGATATTTGAGTCACTAATAGGTAAGAAACTGATACTGTATTACTGAATATTAAGGGACTAATAATATGTTACTGATACATGAATAACAATTTCTAATAGTTCTAATTATAAAGAACTGGTTTGGTTGACTGTATCTGTCAGTCGTGTATCTAAATATGTATATATATATATATATATATATATATATATATATATATATATATATATATATAACATGAGTTACTGATAACTGATATAGCTGATACTGAATGATTGTATCTGATAGTCTATATTCTAATGGAACTAGCTGAGTTCCATACTATACTGAGTTAACTGTATCTTACAATCTATATTCTGATGGAACTAGTTGAGTTTCGTACTGTACTGAGTTGACTGTATCTGACAATCCTAAATCTGAAGAACTATCTGAGTTTTTTTATTAAGACTGAGACTGGGACTGAAACTATAACTAAAACTGTGGGAGGCAATCATCTAATCGACATTCTCCGAAACTAAATTGGTGGGGTCCAACCTGTAACCCCAGCTAGAAGGGTATCAATACCGTGCTACGGGTAAAGACTAGTTATGAGTATACCCTCTCTGACAGGGAGCTCTTCCATTAATCCCTCCTGGTAGGTAACCCAAATTAGATGTATATATTCTTAAATACGTAGGGTGCATCTCAACCCACGCTGGCTACGTAGTTATGGAACACAAGGATTGATTCTAAGGATTACATACTCCACTAAATAAAATGTGAGTCCCCATTCTTGGGTTCACTCGGTGCTAAATCCTACTCCAAACTGAATAGACTCTAAACTAATTAACTTAACTGAACTGATACTAATGGTATTGTTTAGCTGAGCTAAACTAAGTTCACCGAGTTCCGTTGAATGACGAAATGCTACTGAGATCTGAGGACTGACTGAGAGTACTTAAGTTACTGAGATTACTGAGTACTGAGATCACTGATATTACTAAACTACTAAGATTACTAAAATTTTTGAGATGTTTAGATTTCCTGAATCACATGACTGACTAAGTTCTATGGATCATGGATTGACTAAGGATATCATGAAAACATTACACTGACTCTAGGCACACAGCTATATTTTTTTGGGTACAAGTACCCTCAGGACTCGATAGGGGTGATTAGCCATTAGCTATGTCATCAGAAATGTGATAAGCCATCAGATATGTCGTCACTAAGTTGCCAGGCTAACATGCTGGAGTAAAATGGGTATAACTTTTTTCTCCAATATCATATTTGGGCAAAATTTATATAGTTAAAAAGATAATTCAATTATCTATGTGTTGGTGGGTCATGAGATCAAAAATTCATATAATAATGAGAGATATGCTCATTTAAAGTTGACTATATCAATATCCTTCCCAAGAATTCAATCGGTAAGGAATGTTTTGATCTGTATAATATCTGGGAGTTATTTGAGACCTTAAAATATATCTAACTTACTCATAAAACTATAAAAGAACCATGATGTACTATGCATAATCTTGAAACATGGCGCTAATATTGGTTTTGGATTTTTTTAGGGTATTACAAATTTAGCAGCTCAAGACCCACCAAATTGTAGATAATTTAATTAGCTTTTCAATGATACCATTTTCTCCTTAATCCGATACCCGAGCGAAAAGTTACGGCATTTTTTGTGAGAGATAGTAAGCCATCACGATTGGGACACGACGCATAGGTCATCGACGTGATTCACCATGCAATGCGATGGCCACCATGTTACAGAATAGTTTCACATGCTATTTCAGTCCCCAAAGGGTCAAGGGGCACTTTGATCACTTTTCCTCACCCAAATCTACCCATAACACTTAATTTTAGCCTCCTAAAGCATAATACACACTATTATTCAATCTTTCTCACAAAATAAAAAAACCCGAACCACCTCCCAAGAACAAGATCTAGTTCTTCTTCTCAAAGATCAAGAATTCAAGCCTTTCTATTCAAGATTCTCAAGAAAGATTTCAAGTTAAGGTTCCATTTTTCAAATTATACAACCTAAGTTACGTGGGACGATCCTAAACCTCATGGTTATGGATTTTACTGTGTTTTAATTATTTTTAAAGTACATATACATAATCTACAAACGAATTTGGTTTCAATATTGTTGATGATTTTCTATTAAGGATTTCATATTGTTATAAAGAAATTATGGAGATTGTGGCATAGTGTTTTAAACTCGAATTACTTTTGTGTGATCTTTTGATGTCGATATTGAGAAATTAATGAGAGCATGGAACATTCGATTTTCTCTTTTACTATAAATTTCAGGGACTTTACAAGTTGTGAATTGATCTTATGAACTGTGAAGAGCTTGAGACCGTTGATGAACTACTATGTACAAATTGTTTTATCCTTTCAAGATAAAGAGGAAGTGTTCAACTTGTGTTATAAATAATCATGTTTTCCAATAAGAATGGTTTTAAGTTGAAAGAAAGGATAACCACCGTAAACAAAAGCATTGCAGGGAAAATTATTGAGTTCAGATATTTTGAATGGTGAACTGTCGTTTGATAATTGAATTGTTTTGGGTGGTCAATAAATATCTTGTGAAATAAGATAAGGGAAGTATAGATATGTGATATGACTTGCAAGTCTGGGCATGACGATACCCTATTCGGATGTGCCCAAAAAATATTAAGAAAGAAATAACTTTTCTAAGAGGATATGGTTTAAAGAATCTAAAACTGGGCTTAAGAGTGTTAGATGGTTACCCAAAGAAGGCACAACTCAAATGACTCATTACCCGAAATAATGATTTGCCAACAAGGGTTTATGATACTCGAAAGGGAAATTGTACGCTGGCGATGACCCAATGGTATAGTAAAAAAACAGAGACTCCAACCCTTGTGGCAAACTTAGGTTGGGGGCTTGGCCACCGATTCAAGGGCGGATTCCATATAGCCCATGGATTAGTAGAGTTATAGGGTGTGCCGTCTGGTTTAAAAGTAAGATAAAGAGTAGAGTCATGAATTGCAGAATGTGTTTTGAAAGTTTCAGCTAATGCACATGTGTTTTCAACTGTTTCAAGATAATATGTGATTTATGAAGTGCTCTCACCTATATTTTATCAAAATGTATATTTTGTTTTTGGATTGTTCTTCATAGCAGTACATATGTATTGACCCCCTATATTTCAAGATCTGAGGTACAGTCCTGGGGTCCCGTTCAGCAGTAGGCTTGTGTGTGTCAGAAGTTGCAGTTGGTAAGCCTTCTCTATTCCGAAAGGCCTAGATATTATACTTTGTTATCTCATTTCGTATGTAGTCTGACTGGGGGCCTTGTCCCAGTTTTTGACAAGACATTGGTTTTGATGTATTAGATATTTCACAGACTGGTGTTAGACGTTGTTAGAGGTTTATGGATTCCACTCTGGATTGTTCAATTGAATTATGATATTGACCTTTATTCTGTATTGTTTTATATTTCCGCATTTTCCTTCATATTATATGAATGTGTGTATGATTGTCAAATAGAGAAGGGTTATCGGGCCTTTACGATTTGGGATGCCCATCAAGGCTAGGGCCTCGGCTCGGGTTGTGACACTATTGGTAAGCAAAATTTAGAGAAATTTAAGACTAAACAAGCTTTATTTATTTTATATTTGATTATGGTTTGTTTCTCACTAAAGGAAAACTCCCTTTAAATAGATGTATTCATAATGTTCGTACCAAAATATGATATATGAAGTTCAGATTGTAACAGGAAACTAATAAATTTTCTAGGATATAGTTGAATTCTAAGTACAATGTAAAAAGTCCATTCAGATCTCCATAAATAAAAGAACACCATGCATATGTGCACTGCTTACTAGAAGAAAGGTACTTCTTATCAACTGAGATCATGCTGCTACTTCTTGCTTCTGTTAAATAACTTTTCTATCACTTATTAATTATTTTTATGCTGAAGCTTGTAATCATTTGTGTGGAATGCACACATTTTCAAGTCCAACCCTCGCTGCTACTTTGTTCAGACCAATGATACTTGCTTAGTACATGTTATTTATGGACTCATGCTATATTTGTTGCACTTGTTTGTGTGCATATTTAAATCTGCACACCAATGGAGTATGTTGATACGGTAGTAGCTCCTTTGGAGATTTTATGGTGAGCTGCCTGCTAATTTGCAGCATCAGAATCCTTATACCTTTATTCATTCAGTATTTTCACTATTGGACAGCTAATTTGAGTTTTCATGAGACTTGTATTCATATTTAGAAGTTCTTGTACTTATGATACCAAGTTTTGGGGTGTACTTTTACTTTCTACATTTTTTATTTAAGAGAGGGTAAATAAATATTGTCGAGGGGGACATGATGTTTTCAGCGGGGCAGGGACGGGTTGAGGGACGTTCAGGGACATCATTTTGAAAAAAAAAAAATCATTCACATATATAAGTCCAAGAAATTATAAAAATTTAGTAAGAAGTTATATCTTAATACTAGTTTAAAATGTAGTTACACAATCAAAATAAACTTCAAACTTAATAACTTATATGGAAAAGGGTTGTATTTGCCTTAGTACTCTCAGGAAAAGATTATATTGATCATTTTTAATACTTTTTTTTCAAGAAAAGGTAAAAGAATAAGAATTAGTGTTGAGTATGGCAGGGATTAAAATCTATCACTAAGTAAGAAATTATTCTCCCCCATGGTTTACTTAATTTTATCAATCTTTCTGATTTGTTTTCTTAAAACTAATGAAGTCAAATATGTGAATTTTGTTAAGTTGATCAGTATCAGAAAGATGAAAAAATAGGATGAAAAATGCAGTCATGTAGAACTAAACACTAAACAAATTATATACATCAAAAGAAGAAGAAAATCACATCCTTGATTAAATTCAAAATGAAATCATAAATAATTTAGCGCATTTTTATAACTAAAAAAATGATGTAAGAACATGATGATCACATATATTGTAAACCCTTGATGCACAAGAAGAGATATCAAAATGATCAGAAAGAGAAATAAAATTCTTCGATCAACAAACTAGTACTCTTTAAGTATATAAACCAAATAATTAAAGAGAATAAATGGAAAAAAAATTAACTCTTTTTCTGTCGCTTCATCATAATTCGATCAAAGGCGTTTATTATTATATGAATTAATAAGAAACAAGTAACGTACAAAGTTAAATCAAGTAAGATCTACATAATCCAACGAATTTCTCGCTCATTAATAACTACTCATTAAGAGGGTTTTCAGTCCAAAACCAATTAAAAAAGGAAAAGAAAAAAATTCAAATATACTAAATGGGTCGACGGAGGGGGGGGAGGGCGGGGTTGAGTGAAAATACGCAAAAGTTGGGCATAAAGACAAATATTTCTTTTAAGTTTCCATTTCATACACTAAAGTACGTATTGCTAATGAAGCAATAAGCTTATACAATGTAATCTTGTAGAAAAATTTCATGGCCAACTCTCTACTTCCACCAGCCTTTGTCTTGAATTATTTGATCAAACTTTTCCACTTTTCAAACTGTAAAAGGAAAGGCCAATTAGTCAATAATCAATTAACAAAAAAAAATTCATGAAAGAATATTTAAGAAATTAAACTAACCTCTGCTTCCCATTCATCACACTCCCCACTAAATTTGTTCAAAAAGTTCTTTCGTGCTTCTTCAGCAGTGATAGGACAAGTTGTGCACATTTCTATCAATTTTTTGTCAAACTTGAACTCAAAGATGAGTATTTTACTTAAGAGGTCAAGTAATTTGGCTATTTTCTTGATCCGCTTCTCACTAAGAATTGAAAATATCATAAAAAACATCTTAAAGATCGTTAAAAAAAAGACATATAATAAATAAGACATCAAATAGAAACTCACTTGATTACGTCTCATTTCAAAGAAACCATTCCTAAATAAAATTTGGAGCTATTTAACGATAGAGAAGCTTAATTTATTTAATTTTCTATATTACTTGCTTCTTACAAAAGGAAAAGCCCCTTTAAATAGATGTCTTCATAATATTCTTACCAAATTATAATATTTGAAGTTCACATTGTAATAGGAAGTCATTAACTTTTGAGAGATTTACATAGGTTAAAAAAGGTAAGAAGTTGATTTTGTTGCTCAATTCAATGGGATGAATCAGATTTGAATCTATCCTAAAGAGACACTTGGTTTTGAATAATAGGCAATTAAATAATTTTAGTGCTAGATTACAAATTTAAAAGTCAATAGTTTTCTTTCCTAAATAAGGATAACCATGTAGATATTACTCTTCATTATGATTTCTTTATGAATTCAAGTAATAAGGCTAAAAGTGATGGGTTAACCAAATCATCAACCAAAAGAACATTTTTTCAACTAACAATTAGTTAGGAATTTTTTTTTACCAAACGTAGAATTATTCCAAATAAACGTTTCATTTCGTATATTGTAACAATGAACATTTTTTATAATCTTTTTCGTTTAACTTGAGAAAGATATTATAGATCAGTTAATATAAATCATCACAAAGAAATGTTATGAGTAATATTTGGTCCAAACTACTGTCAGCCCAGTGATACAGTGCAACTATAATTTAGGATTTATATTTATCTAGTTCAACAATTTCTTTGATAACAAACCCAGTGGTGCATGAAGGAATCCAGCCCACTGGGCTTTTGGCATGAAATTGCATCTAGTATCTCCAAAATATTCGATCTTAAATTGTTGTTCTTCAAATATTTGGTCTTGAATTTTTGTCCCAAAGTGTGTGGTCTTAAATTTTTATCCCCTATAAATAAGTTTTAATGTTTGCCCGTGAGGCAAAACTTATGGCTAGTTTAGCAGGTTCATTGTTTTAAAATATACTAGACGTCAACCTTATGGGCAACATATCTGAAATTTAACTTTTACCTTCGAAGATGAACTTCTGATAACTTGTGTATATTCATTTTCTTAGAATGTCATGAACATATATCTTGTGGGGGCAAGAGTTAAAACGTCTACCTTATGCATAAAATTTATGAAGTGGGACAAAAAAATAAGACTACTCCGTATGAAGGCCATATTTGTAAGACTATTTTTATGGGGGATAAAATATCAGGATCAGCCTATTTTAGGGCAAGTTCAAATATGTCCCTAAAATGAGTTGGTCTTGGTATTTTGTCCTCCTTTAAAATGTCTTACAAAAATGACATGTATAAGAGATGATATTGATATTTTGACCTCGGTTAAAAAAAATTATCTGAAAGGAAGTCATTCGTGTATGGCGTAAAATAAGATCTAGATATAATTGGGCCACTTAAGTAAATTGTAGCAAAAAATGGCCCACAATGGGTCATCCCATAAGAGAAGCCAAAATAAAGAAACAACCACTCTGGAAAGACCAAAATGGCATGAGATCAATAGAGATAACGATTGCGCATTAAAGAACAAATGGGAGGACAATGTATTAGGTGTCTTAGAAGCACAGGCATCCCTTGATAGAATCACGTCTAACAAGCAATAGTAGGTTGGTACCCTCCAACAACTCTATGGAAAGTGGGCCCTGGCTATTGGATATAGTAATATGAGACACATATGACACTCTTTTATTAGGCAAAGGCAGTCCCTGTACCCTATAAATGGCGACCTCCTCCACTATTATAAAGGGATTAGATTTTTTGTCTAATCTTTGTCCTCAAACAAAAGGATTATTTAGTTTTATTCTTAAGCTTTCTCTATTGTATTAGCTACTTTTTACCAATTCCTTGATGTTAAGCTCTCTAAGAAGGCATATCCAAAGTGACGCTAGAACTGTCCAACCTATTAAAAAAGGAAATCATATGCTAAATCATCTTAAAAGACATTGGGGGAAGGTTTATGCCCCCAGATTGTGCCGCCTCCTCCTATTTCATAACATACTCATTCGCAACCTCCTCTTAATGGTCCTGGGGTAGGGGTGGTGTCTCAAATCTTTGGTAGGCTTGATTTGTTGCAACCAGAGCAGGCAGGTGTTGCTCTACCTCCCCCTCTTCTACTACCCTCTCCTCGAGCTCAAACAGTCGATTTCTCTATTGGAACTATTGGTGCATGGGTTACTGCTTTGGCTATGTTAGTTCTAATGTTCACCATCTATTGACAAAATAAAAAAGTAGGTTAGATACAAATATGAATTTCTAGTTACTAATTGGAATCAAGTTATAGAACAAAAGTAGAAAGAAAGTAATAATTTACTAAAGTCTTATAGCCTCTTGAAGAAAAGTATAGACATATTCTTACTGTTCCGCAAGACTCTACTAGACCTATTTTATTATATTGAGACAAATGAACCTAGGGCTCTGATTCAAACTTTGTCATGACCCAAACCCCTTTGGAGTGGCACCCACACTAACTCTCCAGTGGGAGAACCATTAAAATCCAACTTACTCAAACCCATCACTTTACCAAATTCAAGATAAACTAATTACTTCAATTAAAATCCAATGTCTCAAAGTTTTCCAATAACATAGATGGTGAAATAAAATGAATGTCTAAAAAACCCTAGAATCTAAAAGTTATGTACGAAAACCACTTCAAATATCAATACAAAGGTTCAACCCAAAACAACAGAGAATATCTGAGTCTTAAAACAAATGGACCAGAAACTAAGTAGATGGCTCATGGCTTTTCAAAATATGTTGCTCATCGTTAATTTGAAATATAGTCTGCTCTAAAGCTGAGGTCTCAATGCAGTCACCAAAAAATATTCTACACTCAACAAAAAGAGAACGTATAATATCAGTACACAAGAAATAATGGTGTACTAGTAGGATCATCAACCAACCTAAAATAAGAAATGTGAAAAAGCAACCATAACTTAGTAAACAACAAACAATCATAAACACCTACCAATTAACTATACTTCAATTATGTAACACTTAGCATTTCAAAAAACATCATAAATTTTAGTCAAGTACACGTCAATACAAGTAATAACTCAAGTCAACACTCTGAATACCACATCAATCCAAGTCAAAAAACCATGACACATAAACAATATGCTAACCATGTCTCAATTACATAAGTAGATAGACAGTAAAAGAGATATGCCAAGCATTCTAGTTTAGCCTAAACCACTTAAGAATCCAATTCAACAACAATAATGACCAGAAGACTAAGATACTGGTTCATCAAGGAACAAAATATAACAATTCAACACATAAATTCAATTCACTCAAGGAACCACCACACTCACCATTGTGTTGTACACACATGTTAAGGGTCTTATGGGCCCACTAGCCATGACATATAAGGTACGAGATCTTGATCTTGTCCCTGTACCAAAAATTCCAAACATCTAGTGTCTGCAAACTTTACATCACCCAATCCCACGAAGGTGTTCAAGTACTGGTACTTCTCATAATAACTAATATGAACCCATAAAGATGTTTGAATACCAATATATCCCACAATAATCAATAGATATCACCACAAGCACAATACAATAAAATAAACCCGATGTTGGGGTCCTTCCATAACTTCCCAAAATATGTGCGAAAGCCAACTACTTTCGAGAAATGAATTTGTGGTCGGACAAAAATTAGGAACGTTTAACCCTCTTTGCCTAGGGTTACTTGCATCCACTCTATCCAAAGGGAGGGGACAATTGTTGACACCTAATTTTTTTCCTCCACGACTAAGTTTAATCCTTAGTTTCTCTGATTTTAAATAAATTCAAAATATTTATTTTATCGGGATAAATGCCCTTTGAAATATTTACTTGGATTAGTTTCGCCATTCAAGTAACGATCATACATTTTGTATTTACATATACGGGATCATATGAATTTTGTTATTTAAATAAATATTCTTATCAAAGTTGGATGTTTATTGACTCATCTTGAAAACTAATTCAAACGGGAAAATCTCGATACAATTTATTTTCAAAAGATAATTTATCTAGAGAATGTTTATTTGATTTTATTAAATCTAGAAGCTCGGAACTGAATCGGTCATTAATTCATTTCAAACCATGATTCGATTTAGCCAATTTACTAGATTATTTGGCTAAAATTACAATGCAATGAGCCAATTGATTTTTCATTGATTAAAATTCAAATACAATTAGCTAAATTTCTGATAACTAAGGTTTTTAGAAAATAATCTAACCTCTACCTTCTTAATTTTAATCAATTTAGACCTTAATCAGCCCAACCCATTCAACAACCCAATAGATCACCTAAGACAACCTATTTTCTTTCTCTTTTGTAACAACGAAACTCACCAGTCCAACCCACTTTAACAAAACCGACCCGGCCCAACCTTATATCCCCTATTTCCCTTTCCACCTTTAATAAGTGTACAAAGCAACAACTTCAACAAAGCGACAAAGGTAACAATATCCACCAACGATGCCGATTAATGTTCGGACCATCGTATTAGGAAATCCGATGATTTTTTCACCTCTCCTCTCATCTGATCTCTTTTGTCACTATCCCATCACTTCCCGTCAACTTTTTAGCTGAAGCAAAATAAATTTTAAGACTTTGTAATCGCTGAAAGTAGGAGAAAATTGAGTACCCATCAATTAGAGAGGGTTTTGTTTCTTCGATTCGATGGCTATAGGGCTTCAACCTATGGGTCCAAGCCTCTCCACCTTCAAGCCGTCACTCGTTATTCAAATCGACTGAAAAAAGGTTATTTGTTATCTCTTTTCAGCACTAAATTTAACCTGTAATTTATCTTCTCAAGGACATTAAATTTATTTTTTTTTTAAAAAAAAAAAAATTTTGGAAGCTTTTTGGAAAAGCCAGGCAACCTATAATTTTCCTATAAAAGAGGTCTTGGTCACCCCTTAGGGTATAGAGTTAAGTGGTAAAGAAGTTGGGGAATATCTTGAGTTTTTATCTTACTCTCCCATTCACTAAATTCTCTAGTTTCTTTGGTTTACCCACGCTGCTCTCTTTGTTTTTTCATCGTTCGAACAACTCGGAAGTTGACGTATGTGGTGGAATCGATCTTTGGACTTGTCTTCTTGGTCCTCTACTGCAAAAAAGGTCAGTAACCCTTCTCGATATTCATTTCTTTTATTAGACTAAATACAGTCATAGGAGTGTTCTAGCATTGAATATGCAGTTCCATTGATTTTGATTAAGAGTTGATTCCATTACGAGATATCGTCTCAATTATTGTCTGCATATCACTAATTCCTTTCTTTTTTTGACGCATGTGAAATCAGTACGAGTCTGCTCGGACTCCATTTGCACCATCTCAATGGGCTGCGGAAGCCCAACATATAGAATTTTCACTGAGTTAGCCTAACTAATTTCACTTGATCAACGAAAAAAGAGAAATGAGTTCTAAATATTCATACCCATTATTTTTTAAGACCCATTCCGCATCAGAAGATCAGAAAAGGAAGTGGTAAAAATGACAAATACTAGATTTTGGGCGAAGGCCTAAGATCGCTGTTTATTCTTAGTTTTTATATAATTTGTGTCACTAACATTTGCTTTGACCAGAACTTTTGTTAATTTAGATGAGTCTCCAAAAGAGGTTATTTCATTTTGGTCAATTTATTTATTATTACTCTTCTTGGTTAAGTCGCATAGGTTACAGATTTAAACTATTCTAATAAATTCATTAAATCCTTTTTGGCTTCTCCTAAAAAAGATATTTTAACTTGGATAATATTTCAAACTAATTCTTATCGTGTTTTAGTCAAACATTCACTTTAAATGTTGAATCAAATTTCCTTCTCTTAATATAAGATCGATAAAACAAACTCTGGCAAAATTTGATAGAATTGTTAGGAATTTAACTAAAAAATGCTTTATAAATTTTCTTTGGCCACCAAAAATATTAAACCCATCGATGAACCGCAGTTGCAAATGTTTTGAAATGCCTAACCCCTTCTCTGAAAAATTACTTGAACCCTTATCCTAGGATTTCTTAAATATCCTTTTTACACTATTTTCTTAATATTTTTTAAAATTAAGTGGTGACTCTTTTTCCTTCTACTTTATTTTTCAAAATAATTTGCCAACGTTATGATGCTTTTATAGAGTTTAAAATGCGTCGTAATAGAAATGATGACTCTGCTTGGGTTTATCTAGGTTCTAACCGAAAGGAATTTTATAACTTTTTGTGGCTAATTCTTTCGTGGATATTTATTTAAATTTCATATTCACTGTCATTCCGCTCATATCTCCTCCACTCTGGAAAACTAACACACACACACATTGTACACGTGGATTGTACATTGTACTTTCTCAAAATTCTTTCAAAATACCTTCTTTAGAGATTCGACACATATGTGGGCTGAGTGGGTGTTTTACTGTCGGGGGACCACGTGCCTTCTCATATAGGAAATTCAAGTCCGTGTCTATCCAAATCTTAGAAAAACTTAAGATAGAGGTATGCCACACTTTCAATTTAAGTATGCATGCATATACCTTAGTCGAGTCGATTCTTGTTAGCGACTCTACATTTAGGATATCCACCTATGTGTCGATGGATATTCGCGACCCAACGATCAACGATCATATTTTATGTGACGTTATATGTTAGAAAAATCCTTGTCAGTGGCTCGAATCAATCTATCCTAATCACGAATGTCTGACATTTAGGCTCACCCCTGGCATAAAAGGATTACCCAATTTAGGACGCGAATATTTAAGTGCGATCATTATACTATTATGTGTTATAATTATTTTATATTCTATGTGATGCTCTGATTAAAGATAAATGGATCCAGTCCTTTCTTTTCTAGAATCTTTAGGAAGAAATATAAACTCACCAACTGAAAGTCCAACCAAAAAAAAAAATCCATGTCTTTTAGACTTGTTAGAAATTCTAAAACTTTTTGGAAAACCTCTAAATTGTACTTCTATAAAATAGGAAGGTTGACTTTTGAAGATGTCAGAACGAAGTATCACTTCACCAATTCCAATTATCCACTTGGTGAGTGATGAGGAGACCAAAGATTTGTTGTTAAAGAAAATTGCTAAAACCAAAAAAAATAGCTGCAGCAAGGAAGAAATTTGCAGAATTGGAAAGAGGGAGAAAAAAGATTACACGGAGAGGTCATAACGATTAATGTAGAAACAACTTTGGTGAAAAGGCATATTGCTAATATCGATCGGGGAATCCTTGACGTCTCTAGGGTATCTACAAGGGCCTTAAAATTTGAGCATCACGCAAGAGGGTCTATTAATAATGTTTCAAACCTAACGTTGAAAAACAATTTCTCCATAAAGAAAACAACCAAAGAAGATAAAGGTCTGGGTGACGAGAGCGTAGGATTGTCACTCGATTATTGAAACTAACAAAAAGCAACTCTGGTAGAACTTAGGTTTATACTTCACCTTAGGATGTCTTTGTAATCAAGAACTATGTGAGACTTGATCCCATGGGGGTACGTAGGAAGATTTTTTTGAGCCTAGTCTCTTTATCTACTTTAGAGAAGGTATAATTAGATTCAAACTACGTTGGACTTTGCCTTTATTTAATTTGAACTATGATGTAATTCAAACTACTTTGAGATTATCTGTGTGTAACTTGAACTATGTTGGGCCTGAATTCCCTGGCTAGATACGTAGGCAACCTACATAAGACTCAGCCCTTATCTTTTAAATATATTATTTTTCCATTTATGGTGAAAATTTTAGAATTCAACAAGTCCAAGAGCAGAAGAATCTATGTTTGAAAAAGTCAACCTTCCTGTCAAAATTATTTACCAAAAGTGAATACACAAACTTCTATCCATATCAATACTTAATCTGTGGATCAATTTACCTTTAATATGAGCAGCTTTTAAGTGTTTACCTTTCGTCAAATATCTTGTATTTCTTATTATGAACAGAAGCTAACATAGTTACCCTTTGAGTTGTTTTTCTTTATCAGATGATAAAGAGAAATTGGTCTGTGATAAAAACCAGCGGAGCATCAATACTTCATAAGATTTAAGGCAAATAAAAATTCCTCCCTTGACCATCGTTTCACTAGTGAAGAGAAAAGAATGACTAGTAGTAGCAAGGAAAACACTCTCACCAAAATTACTGTTAGGGATGGTGTGATAACAACATAAGGTGAGACGATCACCGAATTAACTTGGAGAATAGAGGAACTTTAAGAAGAAGTACAACGATAAAAAGATATGGCTAATTTGGCCATTTCTCCTAATACGCCAGCTTTGGATAACCATGTGCTTCCACTTTGATTCCCTCATTTTAGATCTCCTAACAATGACAACCAACCAAATGACGTACCCTCCGCTTCTATGCCTAGACCTCCTATTAATCCCATCAATCTATCATGCCAAACTTATAACACCGACCGCGACAATAATCCAAATGCTTACCATCCTTAAAGCTACACTCCAAATTATCAAAATACCTCTCCAAATGCCTTTGTTTCCCAAAAAAAAACTCATCCCACTTTTAATACCAATGTCAATATTCCTCAAAACTTAATTCCCACCTATCAAAACTCCACTAATACTGCCCAAAACCCTTTGCTAACCTAAAATATCCTTCCCACTACCCTCCAAGCCACCATAATATCTACATCTTACCATGCATTCCCCCAAAACCCAGAAATCAACTACTATGAGGAGATGGAAAAGGAGTCTAAGGTTCCTGAAGACAACCATGCTAGGGAGCTACTATTGATAAAAGAAGAGATCGCCAAGATGAAGAAAACATATAGTTTGCCCAATGCAACAAGGTTTGGTTATGATGACCTTTGCATCCACCCCGATTTGAATTTGCCCGAGGGATTTAAAACTCCGAAGTTTGAAATATTCAATAGTACTGGAAATCCTACTGCCCACTTAAGAGGATATTGTGACCAAACATTAGGCGCTGGTAGAAATTAAGAATTATTGATAAGGCTCTTCAGTCGAAGCCTAAGTGGAGAGGCATTAGAGTGGTTTGCTTCACAAAAACTAAAAAAGTTGCCTGAATAGAGTGTTTTGGCTAGGATTTTGTCGATAGATTTTCCTACAACATCGAGATGGTTCCTAACTGATATTCTTTGAATTGCATCAATCGAAAGTCTAATAAATTCTTTTGTGAATATGCCTATCATTGGAGGAAAGATGAAGCAAAGGTACGACCTCCTATGACAGAAAGAAAAAATAGTAGTTGTACTTACCGATCTTAGGAAGAAGAGTTTTATGATAAGATGATATCAGTGATTCGTGCTACCTTCCCTAATTTGGTTGAGATAGGTAAAATAGAGGAGGAAGGAATAAGGACAGGGAAGATCAACAAAGCCTTTGAACACCTTGGATCTTAAGAATTCCCAAAGAAAAAGAGAAATAATGTGTTCTTCGTATCCTCTAGTCCAAACCAAAAGTCAAGGAAATCTCTTGGGTTTAATTTTGGGAAATTATCCTTACCGTCTGTATACCCTCCAACTCTACAAAATCCTCAACCCATGTTTTATACCCAGCCTAGTCCCTAAGTTCCACAACCAAAATTCTTTTCCAATTAACAGAATTATCCATCCTCATTGCCAAATCATCAGCCCCCTTACCAAGCTCCACTCTCAAATTTTCAAGCCTACCAAAAATCCCTAATTAAACAAAATTACCATTAAGTCCCTCCTCCCACCAACCAAAATGACTATAATCTTCCTCGTCTGCATCAAGAATAGAAAGTCACTAGGAGTTTCAGTGCTTTGGCTGAAACTAGAACTCAATTATTCAAAAGGTTAAAGGAAGTAGATCTTATCCAACCTATCCCACCAAAACCCACCAATACCAATTCTTAATTTCTCCACGTCGATCAACATTATGCATATCATTCAGGGGGTACTGGATACACAACTGAGGACTGTATTAATATGAAGCTCAAGATTTGAAATTTGATTGATCACATGTGATTTCGCTTCAAACAGCACCACCAAATATTACTACCAACCCGCTCCCAAACCATGAAGGGGCAACCATCAGTATGATAGAAATAGATGATGAGTTGGTGGTGAGAAAATCTATAGTGTAGGCTATCCCTGAAGAAATGGAAAAAGAAAAAGTAACACAAAAGGCAGTGGCTGCCTTGAGTGTTACTAAGAAGTTTGCACCTTATCAAGCCTTTGCCTTGATGCTTGTAAGAGAACAATTTATAGTGAAAGCTGGCACTGCAAAAGGAATGACTACATCATGAAGATGCTATACTCCAAAAGAAATTGCTAATGATGAATACAAGAAGAGTGCTAAAAAAATCCATTCACTGGAGGAGAAACTGAAGAATTTTTTAGAAGAATACAGCCGAAAGAGTACTCTATTATTAAATATTTAGAGAAGACGCCCACTCAAATTTCTATTTAGGTATTGCTTATGAGTTCTTAATATCATAGAAAAGTTTTGTCGAAAGTCCTTGAAGAAGCATACGCACCCGTAGGCACAAGTATCAAAAATTTAGTGGCCATGATAAGTAAAGTAGTGGAAGACCATCGCATTAGCTTTGGTAGAGATGAGTTTCCCTTTGAAGGAGTAATGAATAATAAGACATTGCATATCATTATCAAATGTCAAGACAAGATCATCAATAGGATATTAATTGATAATGGATCAGGTCTGAATATCTGCCCATTATCTATTTTGACTCTGTTGAACCATGATATAGGAAAAACTTATTAGAACTCAGTAAATATAAGAGCTTTTGATGGGGTCAGAGAAACACCATCATGGAAATTAAGTTGCATCTTCAAATAGGGCCTGTAAAATTCCTAGTAGCATTTCAAGTGCTGGACATTGCCTTAAGTTACAATCTTCTCTTAGGAAGGCTTTGGATTCATGCAGCGGGGGTTGTTTCTTCAACGTTACACCAATTAGTGAAATTTGTATAGGAAAATAATAAAGTGGTCATCCATGAAAAAGGGAGTCATTTGAGTCACCCTAATGGTTATGTTTCTGTGATTAAAAAGTCCCAAGAGAAAGTAATTTTTATACGGTGGTGATCATGAATACGGATGAGAAAGACCCAACTCCGTATAAGCCAATGCCTTTGATCTATAAGATGTTGGCAATGTTATGCTGAAAAGCAGTTCGATCCTGGATGCGACTTAGGGAAGAATTTGGATGGAATCATTGAGCCTATTGTGATTCTAGAAAAGTTGTCCAAATATGGGTTAGGTTATATGCCAAATAAAGATCTGAAAGGGATACGAAGAAGAAAGGTCCAGAATTGGTGAAGATGTTACCTCTGTTGTACCAGTCATTCCCTATATATGTAAAGCCTATAAGCGATGGTCTCGAGTATGGAATAGGGAACTTGTTTGAAGAGCGTGATGCTATTATAGAAGATTTTTCCAAAAGGACCGAGAATAAGACAGATGAACTAGGGGATAAGCTATCAAATTGGACTTCCACTCTAAACATGACTCCTCGATTGATATGGCAGATGAAAGGATGAAATTTTATGTTTGCAAAATAGATGGTAGTTCGAATGAGTCCCGAGACCCACCCTTTAAGTTTATTTACCTCATTTTCATGTTTTATGCTTTCCAAAAAACTCAGACCTACACTAGTGCGGATCATAGCCAACATTTGTAATTTTTAAAAATTCAATGAAAGCCTCTCGTATTGTGAAAATATTTGTCTTCTATTTTTTGTTGCATTATTCGATCACTATAATCTAACTTGTGTTGTTTATGTTTTGAGTAATAATAATTTAAAACCTGCCAATGTCATGACATGTCAAGAGCTAAATGAACACATTAAAGCAAAAATGATGAATGAGAAGAGTATGAAGAAGAAACAATGGCCCCATACCAGTTAACAGAGGAACTAAAGAATTTTGAGGATCAAGAAAGGCCCAACCTAGGAGACTAAGGTAATTAATCTTGGTGATGAGGGTGAAGTCAAAGAAACTAGAATAAGTGTGCATCTGACAGATGATCAGAATACAAAACTTATCAGGTTACCTAAAGAGTACTTTGATGTATTTCCTTGGTCCTATGACGATATGCCAGGATTGAGTACAGATTTAGTATCACATAAGTTACCAATTGATCCAGGGTTCAATCCTGTGAAGCAAAAGTCTCAAAAATTCAAGCCAGATGTGAATTTGAGAATCAAGGAAGAAGTCACTAAGCAAATCCAAGCCAATGTAGTTGAAGTTACAAAGTATCCAACATGGCTAGCCAATATTGTTCCAGTACCATAGAAGGATAGAAAGATCAGGATTTGTGTCAATTATAGAGATTTAAACAAAGCCCGACCTAAAGATAACTTTCTATTACCCAATATCCATATTCTCATCAACAAATGTGCAAGACATGAAATGCAGTCGTTCGTGGATATTTTACCGGGTATCATCAAATACTAATGGATGAAGAAGATGCACAGAAAATAACTTTCATCATGCCTTAGGGTGTTTATCACTATATGGTGATGCCCTTTGGTCTCAAGAATGTCAGTGCTACGTATATAAGAGCAATGATAACCATATTTCATGATATGATCCATAAAGAGATTGAAGTGTATGTGGACGATATGATCATCAGGTCCCACAAGAGTTCAGACCACTTATCCTACTTGAGAGGGTTCTTTGATCAATTGTAGAAGTACAATTTGAAGTTGAATTCTGCCAAGTGTGCTTTTGGGGTACCAGCTAGGAAATTATTGGTTTTTCATTATTAGTAAAAGGGGCATTGATCTTGACCCCTTAAAAATTAAGGAGATCCAAGAAATTCCTTCTTTGAAGAAAAAGAAGGAAGTCATGAGTTTCCTAGAAAGGTTGAATTACATCAGCAGGTTCATAGCTCAGTCAACTATTATTTGTGAACCTATCCTCAAGATGTTAAATAAAGATGCACCAAACAAATGGACCAAAGAATGACAAACAACTTTTGACACAATCAAGGATTATTTATCTAATCCACCGATACTAGTTCGACCAAAAGAAAGAAGTCTTCTGTTGTTCTATTTATTGGTTTCAGACAATGCATTTGGATATTTCTTAGGGCAACATGATAAAACCAAAAAGAAGAAAAGATTAATTTATTACTTGATTAAGAAGTTCACTCCATATAAGGCTCATTACACTTTATTGTAAAGGACGTGTTGTGTATTAACCTGGGTGGCCTAGAAGCTAAGGCACTTCCTAACGTCGTATCTAACGTATCCCATTTCTAGAATGGATTCTTTGAAGTACATATTCCAAAAGGCCATTCCCACAGGGAAATTTTCCAAATGGTAAATATTGTTGAGTGAGTTCGACATTGTATGTAACTCAAAAAACAATCAAAGGGCAAGCCCTAGCAGATTATCTAATAGAAAATCCAGTTGATGAAGAATATGAGCCACTCCAAACTTATTTCCCAGATGAAGAGTTATTGTTTGTAGGATAAGATATTAATAAAGTATACCCAAGTTGGAGATTATTCTTTGATAGACAGTTAATTTCAAGGGTTCAGGAATTGAAGCAGTCTTGATATTAGAAACTGGTCAACATTACTCAGTTATTGCCAAACTGTGCTTTCCATGCATCAATAATATGGCTGAATATATATCTTTCATTCTCGGTCTCAAATTGGCTATTGATATGAATGTTCGATAGTTACTAGTCATTGGAGAAGACCATTGTAGTTTCCTTATCTCTTGATATTTTCCAAAGACACTTCCTTTGAGCCATTCATACTAAGCTTTTCATGTCACACACAAAGGACCCATGGGTATATTCCAAATGTGAACAACCTTGGCTTGATGACATATATGATAGTTTTGGATTGCAATCCTCTTTCCTTGATGTTTATCTTAGTCATGTCCTTTGTGATTCTTGTGGTATGTGTTTCATGATCATAACAAAGGATTGTTGGTTGTATTCCAAAAGTGTACCCCCTTGGCATGTCTATATAATTTGTGGTACTAATACTAACCCTCATATCATGAGGATTATGTGTATGTTTTCCCTCTCTTTGGTTTTGTAAGGTGCAAATTTGAGGATAAATTCCTTTCAAGGTGGAGAGGATGATACAAGCATGAAGAGCACAAGGATTACAAGTTTTTGTTAAAGTCCACGTTTCGGATTTGTAAAGAAATTGAAGATCTTTGAAGCCTTTTTCAAAGCCTTGTCCAAGCTCGGGAACTACAAAGACTACAAGGCACGTTTATGAAAATAGACGTAGTTGAGCATGTCTTAAGTTCATCCAAGGAAGTGTATGTATTAAAGTGTGAAGACATGCCTTAAGTGTCTTAAAAACACTACAAGTCAGCCCCATTTATACACTCCAAACCCACCCCCTTCATTAAGGGTAAATGTGTCATTTCCCATCTCTTTTGCAATAGACTATAAGTAGGAACCCTTAGTCTTATTTTCTTAGTTAGCTCATTCTTGAAATCACTTGTAATATTGAACATCAATTTTCTCTCAAGAAGAGAGTAGACCATCACTTTGACATCACAAGAAATGGTTTCTTCTTGTGTTGTATGTATCGGCTAGAAACGAGAGTGCTTGAGTGAACTGAGTTCCTCTTGTGTTCCGTAAGAACGTATTGCTTGTTAACTTCTTTTGTGGAGGTTTTAGAGTATTTATACACTCTTTAGTTGCTGCATTATGAGTTCTCACTATGTTAAGTTACATATCTTTTTATCGTTTAAGTTTGAGTTTGTTGTTTTCGTTTAGTGTCTTGTGTGTGTGAACTGTTTGTGTATTTGCGGACTGTTTTCGTGCTCTTTTAGATACCGTTTGGTATCAACTGCAACAAATTGTTTCACCAGTCCTATAGTAATATTCTTGACTTGTCCCCTCCAGGATACAACAGTCTTTTCACAAAGAACAACTCAACAACTCTGGACAAGAGTTGAGTTAAAAGTTCCACAAAAAAAACACCTCCCTTCAACTAATGAACTCTATTTTTTCCTATCTTTTGTAAACTCTATATTATCTTGTGTATATCAAAAACATACAAAAACACCTCTATTTATAGGTGAATAAATATTTCATGCAATGAATAATAAGTATAAATGGGAAGATAAATAGAATAGAGGTTACAATGGTTACAAGAGTTACATGAGTTACACCACATAAAGAATAGGATAATGGAGAAAGAAAAAGCGAAAATTAAATGAAACGTATATCCACATCCTACCACCACTAACTATTATGATTAATGGCTCATAATACAAATAAAATAGGTGTTTTTTTGGAAGCTGAAAATGCAACCATAAACGTGAGAATTATGCCAAATAATGACATTAAAAATAAAGGCAACAATCATGCAAAGTAACAACAACAATAATGCACTATTATGCTGCATAACTTTCAAGAATCATGCATTATAATAATATTAAATAATAATAATAATAATATTAGAATGCTTAAAACTACATCAATTCTCCACTCATTTTAATATTAATAAGAGAGTCTACTAGCTGAAGAAAGACTACCATGCATAATGAAGGTGTGCTCTGCATTGAACTTCCACTTAGTAAAGCAGTAATTCTTGCACATAATAGTCAAGGTGTTGACATGAGCTTTATAGCCAGCATGTTACAGCCTTGTACTACCCCAATTTTAATGAGTGTCTTTTATGAATGAGCCTAATTCTAATAGGCAGCAGCCTCCCTCCACACTCACATATGTGAAATTCGTCGAGAGTGCTTCTGTAATTTTAGAACCCCACCATACGAGCTATAGATTATCATTAAAAAAAATTTTAAACTCAACCCCACAATCATTACAGATAAATGCACTCACACTATAGGGAGGGATAAAAAATAGTGCATTTTTCACAACAAGTCAACATGTGATTCGTTTTTTCCATTGAACCTGGTTATAGGATCTCTAGACCCCAGGTTGGGTTTCCTCACATATGACTCAAGATTCATTAGGCTTTAATTCCACCCCCCTCGATGTGCTCCAGACCTTTTCTCTTGCTAAGACCTTAGTCAATGGATCTGTAAGATTATCACAAGATTTGACATAATCAACATTAATAGTACCATTTGTCAAATATGATCTCACATTATTGTGTTTTCTCCTTATAGGTTTGTATTTCCTGTTATAATAACGATTTTAAACTCTACAAATTGTAGTGATATTATTACAATAAATTAATATCGGAGGAATTGGTTTTTCAAAATAAGGTATTTGAAATAACAAATCTCTCAATCAATTCGCTTCCTCACTAGCTGAAGCTAAAGCAATTAGTTCAGCCTTCATGATAGAGTTAGCAATAATTTTTTTTTTTTAGATTTCCAGCAAATAGCACCATCGCCCAAAGTAAAAACATAACCAGTAGTGGATAAGGAATCACCTGACAAAGTAATCCAATCCGCAACACAAAAGCCTTCAAGTACAATAAGATATTTTAAATAGAACAAACCATAATTTTTCATTTTAATTAAATATTACATTACTCTCATTATAAGATGTCAATGTTCAATACTTGGCTTGCTAGTAAACCCTCTACTGCATATGTAATACCAGGTCTAGTGCAATCAGTCACATATCTCAAACTTTCAATTATGCTAGAATAATCCTTTTGATTTAAACATTATTTTCACTTTCAATGGGAAACAAGTGAACTCTAGAATCAAATAGAGTTACAACATGCTTGCAATCAAGGAAATTATATTTTTTCAAAATTTTCTCAAAATAATGTGACTGGTCAAGGAAAATTCCATCATATGTTCTAGTAATTTTTGTTCCTAGAATAAAATTTGCCTATTCAAGATCTTTCATATCAAAATGACTTCTAAAAATATTTTTAGTTTCACCAATAACATTCATGTTATAGCCAAAGATCAATAAATCATCAATATGTAGGCAAATAATAACATGCGAATTATTCTAAGACTTATCGTATATGCACTTATCACACTCATTTGTTTTAAAGACATTATCAATCATGCTAGAATCAAACTTTTCATGCCATTGTTTTGGTGCCTATTTCAAGTCATATAGGAATTTATTAAGTTTACACACTTTGCTTTCTTAGCCGACCTCAACAAAACACTCGGTTTTTCATGTAAATCTCTTCATTTAGGTCTCTGTTTAAAAAAGCAGTTTTTACATCTATTTGATGAATTTGTAAATCAAAAATTGCTACAATAGCAACAAAAAGTCTAATGGATGTAATTCTAGTTACCAGAGAAAAAGTAACAAAAAATTCTAAGCCTTCTAGTTGTTTAAGACCTTTAATCACTAGTCTAACTTTATGTTTATCAACAGATCCATCTAATTTTAACTTTTTATGCATGATCCATTTACATCCAATTAATTTACAACCCGGTGGTAAATCAACTACCTTCTAAATTTTATTGAAAATTAGTGATTTCATTTCATCATTTACAGCCTTTTTTCAGATAATAATATCATGTGAAGACAAAACTTCTTTTAACGTGATAGGGTAATCTCCAATGTTTAAAACATAATAATCACGATCAAAATCTTCTTCTACCCTAGCTCGTTTACTTCTTCTTAACTCAAAATCATCATTTTCTTTATTTTTTAAAGTAGAAGGAGAAGAACTAGGTAGTGAAAAATTATTTTCTTTAGTCCTTTGGCCCTCACCATTTTTAGAATCAAAAGAGAATTTATTTTCATAAAAAATAGCATCACTAGATTCTATTATAATACTATCTTCTAGATTAAAAAAATCTATAGGTTGTACTATGTGAAGCATAACCAATAAAAGCACAAGTAGTAACTTTTTTACCAAACTTAGAGATTTTAGGATCCATTAACCTTACATAGGCTAAGCAATCTCAAATTCTTAGATATCTCAAATTTGGCTTATGACATTTTGACAAATCAAAAGGTGTTAGTTTGGTCTTTTTGTGAGGCACACGAGTCAACACATAGCAAGCAATCAAAAGAGCTTCACCCTAAAAATTTAAAGGTGCACAAGACTAAATTAACATGGCATTAGTTAACTCAATCAAAGTTTTATTCTTTCTTTCTGCTACACCAGTAGATGCAGGAGAATAAGGAGGAATAGTTTTTATGAATTATACCCAATGATCTAACAAAAGAACTGAATTAATATGACTCATATTCATGGTCTCTATCACTTCTAATTCTGTTTATTTTTCTATTAAACTGATTTTCAACTTCATGGAGAAAAATTTTAAAGTTCTTAAAAGCATTAGTTTTATTTTTCATTAAGTAAACATATGTAAAATTAGAAAAATCATCAATGAAAGTGATAAAATATTTATTTCCTCCACGAGAAAAATTCCTCCAAGTTCAAAAATATTAGTATGAACTAATTCTAATAAATCAATTTTTCTTTCAACTTGAAAATGAGGTCTTTTTGTGATTTTATCTTTACGATAAGCCTCACATTTTTTAAAGTTCTTGTTGATCACTAGAATTAATCCTAAACTACTCCTAATTCTCACATTATGATCATTTATATGACACAACGAGTATGCCAAAAATTAGAAGAACAAAGCATATAAGCAGAAGTAGATGTGTTATTCATTTCAACATTCAACTTGAACATACCATCACATGCATACCCCTTTCCCATAAAAACATTATTTTTCATAATTACATACTGATTAGATTCAATAATCTATTTGAAGCCTGCTTTATTAAGAAGAAAACTAGACATCAAATTTTTTCTCATGCAAGGAGTATAAAGTACATCTTTTAAAATTAATACTCTTTCAAAAGTAAATCTCAACTCTATATCTCCCATTTCCAGTACTTGAGTTGTGTGTGAATCTCTAAGCATGATAGTTTTAGGCTCCTCAAAATTAGCATATTTCTTAAACCAGTCTTTGTCATAACGGACATGACGGTTTGCACCAGAGTCAGCCCACCATCCATCAACATTCTCCACCATGTTAATGTCTATTATTACTCCACAAATGTTTCTTTGATAATTTTTACCTGAGGTTTAGGACCATTTTTTCAAAATTTGTAAAATCAAGCACTATGCCTACTCTTGCCACAGACAAAGCACTATTCTTTTTCTTGTACATGTTGATTTATTGCTTGGTTTTTTTCATTATTATTGTCCTTGGGATGTCTACCATTATTTTTCTTGAATTTTTCTTCTTCTTAGGCTTCGAAGTAGTATATTTGTTAGTTTCAGGGGTAGTATTATTGGAAGAAATTAAATTTACCTTCGGTGTTGTAACACCCTGCATTTCGTGCTAGAACGAAAACTGTCGTTTGTATGCATAAATGATCCAAAAGCCATAAATCCTATGTAAATTTTGTATGTTAATCAATTATATAGTGTGGGAACCTATTTGAGCATGAATTAAGATCATAGATGTCCCCAAACTCAAGGACGAGTTGAAAGCTTTCCTATTTTTCGAGTTTGAGTGAGCGTCGAAACTTGGGTCAACTTCAATCAATAGTAACTCTTTGTATATAACGAACTAGGAGGCCTAATATCTATCAAATGAAAGTTCTTTGAGTCCTCTGTTCAATGCCACTAGTATCGCTTTAATCCGATATCTGAGTAGAAAGTTATGCTTATTTTACTTTGAAGTGTCTGTCTGCCAAAATGTGATGACGAGGCTGGTGACTTATCAGCTGTGTGACGGCCCGTCCGACCTGTTCATTAGCCTAAGGCAATGAATGGTAAAAACCATCCTAAAAGTGATGACCTGGGTGACGACTTATCACCTGAGTGACGGCCCGTCAACCCTGGTCATCAACTTATGTAATTATGCAAGTTTTTTCGGTTCCTTAGGGGTATTTTGGTCTTTCCCTCACTCCAAAAACCTTTCACACGAATTAAATCACCCCTTAAGTGTTATTAATCAATCACTATCAGTTTTACAACATCAAAAACTTCCTCTTCACTCTCAAAATAACATCCAACTAGGATTTTCTCCAAGAACAAGAAATTCAAGCAAATCAAGCCTTAAGTTCAAGATTTCCTAGGAATGAATCGAGATTCAAGTTCTTCTCTTTAAATTAATTAATTTGAGGTACGTGGAATTTATCCTAAAAAATAACTACATGGGCTTGAAACACTAGAACATGATGTAAAAATTTTCAAGCATTATTTTAGAAAGGGGTTTTTTGAAATACATGATTTTATTTTGCATTATGAATGTTTAAATGTATTATTGATTTGGTCCTTAGGCCTTTCCCCCTAAATTGATTTACTTGTATACGTATATATATGAAATTTGAGATTGAAGATTGTTTGAGAGCATAAATTATGGACTCCCTCTCGTGTGATAAATTAAAGATTTTAGTTTTGTCGGAAAAGAGTTGAAATGCATGTTTTGTGATTTGAAAGATGTTTTCTCAATGTCATAGTATTTAAATATTGATTTAGAATTATTGAGAGGGTGTCTTGATATAACTATATTTTGTGTTAAAGAGAAGAATTGGATGAGGTATAGACTTTGGACATGACCACCATTGTTTGTTGAATTGTTGATAAAGAGAATTGCTTGCATAGTTTTACATGAATTTTAAAGCATGAGTTTCTTGAAAGAATTATTGATATGGTGGTCCTGAAATTCATAATTTGAAAATTAAGATATAATTTGCTATAAATGGCTCAGAGAATGTGACTTGCAAGTCAATGGTATGATGATACCATATATATGTATGCCATGACAGAGTTAAAGACTCCAGAGTATGTTTTCAGAGAATGCATGTTAAAAGAACTAAAAATGGGCATAAAGAGAGTTAGGTGGTTACCCAAGGAAGGCATGAGTTCAAGTAACTCTTAGCCTAAAACTGTATTTACCGATACGGGTAGATTATTATTGTATGTTGGCGACGGCCGTGTGGCATAGTAGATTCAGAGACTCCGTCCCTTGCATTGGGTTGGGGGCTTGGCTTCCGAGTTAATAGCAGATCCCATATAGCCCATGGGATTACAGATTGTAGGGTACACTACCTAGCACAGAAGTAATACAAAGAGTGTCACAGAGTTCAGATGTTTTCCTAGAGTCTTTTAAAAATGTCTATGTGATTCCTTACCATATGATATGTTTATGAACTATTTTAAATTGCTCTCATATATGTTAAATATAAATTATTATTTTGGATTTGCTCTGCGTACCAGTACATCTATATTGACCCCTCTTCCCTACCTTTCAGGTTCAGAAGCTTAGTCTAGGGGCCCGGCTAATCAGTAAAGTATCCAGAGAGAAGTGATCTGTGCAGTGGTGAGCCTTCTTTGTTTCAGAAGGCCTGTTATTTTAGATTATGTTGTTTCTTTATTTTGATCTATTGGGGGCCTTGTCCTATCTTTTCAGACAGTTGTCTTTAGATCATGTAGTAGAGATTTTGTAGACTGTTCCAGATGTTGTTTAGTTGATTTCGGATTTCATTCCTTATTGGTAAACTGAATCCATAGTATGACAATGTTTCTGTATTAGATTATAATTCCGCATTTTCTTTTATTATATAAATGTTGTGCATAATTACCAGATCAAATAGAGTAGAACATTTGGGCCTTCATGGTTCGGGATGTCCGTGACGGTTAGGCCCTAGTTTGGGTCATGACAGGTGTGATGTTGTTCTCTTCTATTTGCAAAAGTGCATCTTGACCCCTTACTTCTTCTTTCATGCGAATTCTCACTATCAAAGTCTCAAGAGAAGTTTTCTTTTGCTTGTAACACATAGTTTTTTGAAATTCCTTCCATGAAGGTGGAAGTTTATCAATTATGCCATAAACAATAAGGTTATCTCCAATTTGACTTCCTCATACCTGAGCTCTCCAACAATCATTATGATGTACTGAGCTTGGTCTACCACTGATTTGTTGTCCACCAATTGAAAATGATAAAATCTGCTAGCCGGATATTTTTCGCTCCCGCACGCCTCCTCAGTATCATACTTCCTTAGCAATGCTTTCTAAATTTTCTTTGCACTAGAGTAAGTTCTATCATAATAATCATAAAAAATATCAGATAGACAATTAAGTAAAACGTACCGACACTTGTATGAGTCACCATCGTATTTTTCAACTTTCTCTTGAAGAGAAATGAGTTCTTCATCACTCATGGAAGAGTTATTTACTTTATTTGGATTCTTCTCAGTTAAAACATAAGAGAGATTGAGAAGACTCAAGTAGAAAAGCACTTTATCCTTCCACCTTTTGAAATGAGTACCGTTGAACCAGAATGGCTTGTTAAGATCTCCCATCTTGACATCCGTGGATTTTTCAGTTGTTGTCATTGAATCTCCTTAAAATTGTTGGTGAAATTACTAAAAATATTACAAATGAAATAATGAAAAGTTATCTTTTTCTTCTTCTTTAGCTGAGGCGCGGATATCTCGCTCTCTTTAAGGAGATTCAAGCCCACTGCAGCAAATTGTTTCACCGGTCCAGCAGTAATCTTCTTGACTTGTTCCCTCCATGATACAACAGCCTTCAAACAAAGAACAACTCAACAACTCTGGACAAGAGTTGAGTTAAAAGCTTCACAAAAAGAACACCTTCCTTCAACAAATGAACTCTTTTTTTTTTACTATCTTTTGTGAACTCTATAATATCTTGCATATATCAAAACTATGCAAGACCGCCTCTATTATAGGTGAAGAAATATTTCATGTAATGAATAAGAAGAACAAATGGGAAGATAAATAGAATAGAGGTTACAATGGTTGTAAGAGTTTCATGAGTTACACCACATAAAGAATAGGATAATGGAGGAATAAATAGGGGAAGTTACACCACATAAATAATAGGATAATGGAGGACTAAAGAGGGGAAGTTACATGAAACTTATATACATATCACACCACCACTAACTATTGTGATTAATGTTTCATAGTACAAATGATATAGGAGTTTTTTGGAAGCTGAAAATGCAGCCATAAACGTGAGAATTATGCCAAATAATGGCATTAAAAATTAAGGTCAACTATGCAAAGTAACAACAAATAATGCACTATTGTACTGCATAGCTTTCAAGAATCATGCATTATAATATTATTAAATAATAATAATAATAATAATAATAATAATAATAATAATAATAATAATAAAGGACAATAATAATAATATTAAAATGCTTAAAATAACATCAAGAAGTAAACGGAGCAATTCCAACTCTCATAATTGGTGAATTGCTTTTAAGAGTACATCAATCAAAATATTCCTAATCTTGAGATTATTTTTAAAAGAAGTTTTATTTATTTAAATGACCCTTATTTCAATTTCAAACTTGAATGAGGAATATATATATAGTTTAGGGTACGTATTTTGTACGTGTGTCTCACATCAAACAATAAAATATATGCAAGAAGGAAAAAATTATAAAAAGTAGAAATTTGCATTAAAATAAATGATATCTATTTAAATGGTATAGTTTGACATTTTGACTTATTATTATAACAAAAAATCACAATTCGTTAAAGTTTTTCATTCTTTTACCTTAAAAGAGGAGTCGGTGTTATTTTTTCATTGAAATGTTCAGAGTCATAACTTTTGGTGTCGCATCCGAATTGAATTCTCCAAAAATAATGTACTTTTAGAGAATCCAACATACATCTATTGAATTTTTTGAAAAGCCCAAGCAAAATAGTAGTTATAATGAATATCAGTGTGCATGGTCTCTTCTTCACCTTCTCCAGCGAATATGATTTGCTAATCCAATGATCACATGAACAGTATCGACACTATCACCTTATCTAGGATCAAACTAAAAAAATCAAGACTCAAACTTGAGGCTCATCTAACTAAACGCAGGGTCTATATAGTGTAATGAACTTGTTTCTTGATCACAAAGATCAAAAGAAAGTTAAAGAGCTAAGCTCGAAAATAAAATCAGAATTTTAGTTGATGCCTTTTGTTTTTCCAACATCAATCCCTGAGTTAAGCTCCTTCTGTCCTTCATATGCTGGAAAAAATTGTATAGTTTGCTCCAAACTTGGGAGTACTTAGAGGATCATCCTTTTTTCTTCCCTATGTTCCAAATGATCTTTTACTGCAATGACAAATCACAATTTAGTATCAGATCTTATAAATTACGTTATACTTTATTGACCACATTACTAGTAACAGAAGTTCAGCGTGGGAAATTCTATGGTATAAGTACAATAAAACTCAAATTTTTCACCTCCTTTAGTGGACCAAAGCCACTTAACCTCTATGCCTGAATTTAAAATAGTTTTACACCTAAGTTGTTCAGACTCTCCACAAATATTATTGCACCCGCGTCATAGTTTTTAAAAGTAAACTTTTTTTGAAGGTCTGACATGCATCCATCGACATTATTGAGGAGTTCGAGAAATATAATTTTACGCCGTTCTCATATCACTAGCATGATAGTTAAGAAAATAGGAGTATAGACATTATTTCATATTTCTTTTTCCTTGATTATACGTCTAGGAGAGTTATTTTCATTTGTTTTATATCAAGGACAAGTATTATAATAAATGTGGAGTATCAGACGCTCTAAGGACACATTTTAGTCAAAGATTTGGCATGGAATCTGGCCACCACCAAAGATGTAGTCCACAATTATGAGAAAGTTGTGCTTTTACTATCTAGTCTCTAATATACTAAGAGTGTTGTCTGGGGTAGTTTTTGGTACACAATTGCTCAAATATAGCAACATTAATCACATTTATTGGCAACGAGAACCTAGTATGTATTTTTACACACAAATATCACAATCACAACTTCATTTCGTTAAAAATTAGACACATGCTCCTCGCGAATATATCTCCTAAGACTTTTATCCCTTGAACATGGGAGATCAATGGAGGAACGCTAGCTATACACTTAGCACATGCAAGTCAAACAACTACGAAGGATATAAAATTTTGTTCTTCGTTCCTATTCTTGTTTTTTCTTGGTCCCAATTATCAATTCGACATGCATAAGCACATCCTTACTCTAACATACTCAAAATATACAATATACAAATTCTCAAACACATCAAAGCATCTAATTCAGAACATTTTTTCCTTAGAACAAGCAAAATTGAAGTTCTTTTACTCTTTTATCCACCAATTCTCTAAGAAAAAAGGGATAACTCATTCAATTGCTATAACAAAAATTTTCAAAGTATTGATAGTGGTCAATTGTGCAACAACAACAATAGCAAACCCAGTGTAGTCTGGGGAAGGTAGAATATATGTAGTCCATACCACTACCTGTGAAGAAGTAGAGAGACTATTCTCGATATACCCCCGGTTCAGTACCAAAAAGGCGGTAAAATAAAGTCATAATAAAGCAAGAAAGAAGATGAAATAATAGAAATAAGACACCCACAAAGTAATACTCTACACTAACAAACCAAAGACACATACCTCACCCAAATCCTCCGAACTAGAAGCTCCAGTCAATGTATAAAGCCCTAAGATTACTAGCCCTGCTACACCAAATCACTCCTAACTACTAGCTACAACTCACCCATACGCACTAGTCCTCTACCCTAATTCACATGTTCCATACCTTCCTATCTAAGGTCATGTCCTCGGTAAGCAATAACTGCTTCATTTCACATTTAATAACCTCCCTCCAGTATTTATTCGGCCTACCTGTACCCCTCTAAAATATTCTATAGCCAACCTCTTACACCTACGAACTGAGGCATAAGTGCCTCTCCTCATCATTTGCCCAAACCATCTCAACAATCATTTCTTGTATCTTATCCTCCACTAAATCCACTCCTACCTTCTTTCGAATAGTCTCATTCCTAACCCTATCACCTTTAGTTAGTATACACATCCAACAAAACATTCTCATTTCCACCACCTTCAACTTTTAAATATCGAATTTCTTGACTGGCCAATATTCTACTTTATACAATATGACGGGACGGACTGTCACTTTATAGAATTTGCCTTTAAGCTTGGGAGACACCTTCTTATCAGAAAAAACTCTCGAGTCGAGCCTTTATTTCATTCAACCTGCCCCAATTCGGTAAGAGACATCCTCGTCAATCTCACTATTCCCCTGAATCATAGAACCAAGATACTTAAGAATATCCCTCTTAAAAACAACCTGGGAATCCATCTTTACTATAACCACGTCCTCCTGCTTCAAGTCAATAAACTTGCAATCCAAGTACTTTGTCTTGGTCCTACTTAACCTAAACCCTTTAGACTTCAGGGTTTGTCCCCAAACCTCCAATTTATCATTAACATGTTGTCGTGTCTCATCAATTAAAACTATACTATTTGCAAATAGCATACACCAAGGCACCTCTCCTTGAATATACTGAGTCGTCCCATCCATCACGAAGGCAAATAAAAATAGGCTAAGAGTTGATATTTGGTGCAATCGTGTCAAGATAGGGAAAGACTCTAAATCTTCTCCCACCATCCTCACTCAAGTATTCGCTCTCTCATACATGTCCTTAATCAATCTTATGTATGCCATTGGGACATCTGTCACCTCCAAGTATCTTAATAGAACCTCCCTAGGGACATTGTCACATTCCTTCTCCAAGTCGCTGAAGACCATGTGTAAATCCCTCTTTCTCTCCCAACATTGCTCCATAGTGTGACTCAACAACTTCATACCCCTATAGTTGTTACAACTCTGAATGTCACTTTTGTTATTGTATAAAGGAATCAAAGTACTCTATCTCCAAGCCTCGGCTATCTTTGTAGTTTTGAAAGTGTCATTAAACAATTTAGTCAGCCACCTTAAACCTACCCCACCCATATACTTCCAAAAATCCACTGGAATCTCATCAGTTCCTGTCGCCCTACCCCTTTGTATCCTTTGAATAGTCTCTCTAACTTCCTCAAACTTGAAACGTCTATAATAACGAAAATCACAACGCTTCTCTAAGTGCTCCAACTCCCCTAACACTATGCCTCTGTCCCTCTCATCATTCAAGAGTCTATCAAAATATGACTATCATATTCTCTTAATGCGAATGTCCTCCACCAATACCCTACTATCCTCCCTCTTAATGTACTTCACTTGGTCAAGGTCATAACGCTTCCTCTCCCTAGCATTATCAAGCCTATACAACCTCTTTTACCCATTTTTTTCCCATAATCCCATATATAACCTTTCAAACGTTGCTGACTTAGCAACCATAACTACTAATTTAGCCTCCTTCCTAGCTAACTTGTAATCCTTCCTATTCACCCACTGCTCCTCTTCATCCTTACTCTCCACCAACTTAGAATAATATACATCCTTAGTCTCCACCATTTTCTTAGCTTCTCTATTCCACCACCAGTGGCGATGCTGGCCAGACTAGCCCTTCCAGTCTCCCAATACATCTCTAGAAATGGACTCTATAAAATACAAGCAAGAGAGAGACGATGGAATCTTTAGATATACACATGCAATAGTTGTGTCCTGCGCAGAAATTGGCACAACTGAGCTACCAAGAAATGACCAAAATGCCCCTGCCTGCTGAAGCAGGCATATTGACGAGGAGGAGGCTATTTAGAGCCCAAACTCTCTCTTATATAATAAGAGAAGAATATAGGATTATAAAAATAAAATACAAGTACTAGGTTGAGTTGTACATATACTTCAGGAAATTAATAAATAGTAATCAGAGGCACATCTATATAATATAATATAATAAGACAAGATTTTTGAAAAATCAATTTTCAAATAAAAAATTAATTTGCTAGTACTAAAAATAATGAATCTTGACCCAAATTTAATTTAGTACACCTAGTGTTTTAGTCTTTGCTTCAGAAGAAATGATCTCTTATGATTACTTATAAATTAGATAAAAGAAAAAAGTAATTTTATCAAATCTATTATACACGTAAAAATAAGGATCTCCAATAAAAAGAACTAAAATTATAAATAAACTTTTTTTTTTGGTATCCAGCCAATGTTCAATATCTCACTGGAGCCCGACTAATTCAAATTCACACTAAGAAATTCCATTATGGGGGGTAAAATAATCCCTATCAAAGGTGATTTCTTATTCAGGTTCTAAGTCAAGATCTCTAGTTAAGGACAGAGGAAAAGTTACCACTCCATCAGAGTAGAATCTAATCTTTGATGATAAAAACTTTTTTTAAGCACTAATGTAAAGGGTGTTTTGTGGTAGGTAAAACCATTTATATTTGATGAACAATAGCTTTCATTACAAGATTTTTGCGAGTTTGGACCGTGTACGTTCATTCATTTCTACTTCAAATGTTTGAATTTCAAACTGTCTTCCTTCAGAAGAAACTTATGATTTATGGGGTTTTTATTCTTTCCCTTTTTATTTTGATATGTTTTTTTTCCTTAAATTTCATAATTAAGTGGTTAGTATTACAAAAAATATTACAACTGAAAAATTACAAGTGAAAAAAATCAAAAGTTATCTTTTTCTTCTTCTTTAGCTGAGGTGCGGATATCTCGCTCTTTAAGGAGATTAAAGTCTACTGCAGCAAATTGTTTCACCGGTCCAATATAATCTTCTTTACTTATCCCCTCCAGGATACAACAACCTTATCACAAAGAACAACTCAACAACTCTGGACAAGAGTTGAGTTAAAAACTCCACAAAAAGAACACCTTCCTTCAACTAATGAACTCTCTTTTTTACTATCTTTTGTGAACTCTATATTATCTTGTGTATATCAAAACCATGCAAAATCACCTTTATTTATAGGTGAAGAAATATTTCATTCAATGAATAAGAAGAATACATATTAAGATAAATAGAATAGAGGTTACAATGGTTACAAGAGTTACATGAGTTACACCACATACAGAATAGGATAATGGAGGAAGAGCGAAAATTACATGAAACTTATATCCATATCCTACCAACACTAACTATTAAGATTAATGGCTCATAATACAAATAAAATAGGAGTTTTTTGGAAGCTGAAAATTCAGTCATAAACGTGAGAATTATGCCAAATAATGACACTAAAAATAAAGGCAACAACCATGAAAAGGAACAACAATAATAATGCACTATTATGTTGCATAGCTTTCAAGAATCATGCATTATAATAATATTAAATAATAATAATATTAAAATACTTAAAACAACATCAATCTCCACTCATTTTAATATTAATAAGAAATTCTACTAGCTGAAGAAAGACTACCATGCATAATGAAGGTGTGCTCTACATTGAACCTCCACTTAGTAAAACAGTAATTTTTACTCCAGAGTCGTAGTGATCTCAGACTTGAACTATGACTGTTTAAGGAAAATAAAAAGTTACTGCTTACACATAACAGTCAAGGTGTTGACATTAAATTTATAGCCAGCAGTTACAATGTTGTGCTACCCCGATTTTAATGAGTGTCTTTTGAGAGTGAGCCTAATTATAATAGAAAACAGCCTCCCTCCACACTCACATAGGTGAAATCCGTCGAGAGTGCTCTGATAATTTTACAAACCCACTCATACGAGCTATAGATTTTTATTAAAACTTTTATAAACTCAACTCCACAATCATTACATATAAATGCACTCACACTATAGGGAGGGATAAAAATAGTGCATTTTTCACAACAGGTCATCATGTGATTTGTTTTTTCCATTGAACTTGGTTATAGGATCTCTAGACCCCAGGTTGGGTTTACTCACATATGACTCAAGATTCAATAGGCTTCAATCCCAAACCCCTCAATGTGCTCCAGACCTTTTCTCTTGCTAAGACCTTAGTCAATGGATCTATAAGATTATCACAAGATTTGACATAATCAATATTAATAGTATCATTTGTCAAATATGATCTCACATTATTGTGTTTTCTCCTTATAGGTCTGTATTTACCGATATAATAATGATTTTAAACTCTACAAATTGCAGTAGTGTTATCACACTAAATTAATATAGGAGGAATTAGTTTTTCAAAATAAGGTATTTGAAATAACAAATCTCTCAAGCAATTCGCTTCCTCACTAGCTGAAGTTAAAGTAATTAGTTCAGCCTCCATGGTAGAGTTAGCAATAATTATTTTCTTCTTAGATTTCCAGCAAATAGCACCATCACCCAAAGTAAAATTATAACCAGTAGTGGATAAGGTATCACCTGGCAAAGTATTCCAATATGCATCACAAAAGCCTTTAAGTACAACAAGTTATTTTTTATAGAACAAACCACACTTTTTCATTCCAATTAAATATCTCATTACTCTCGTTATAAGAAATCAATGTTCAATACTTGGCTCACTAGTAAACCTGCTAAGTACTCCTACTGCATACGCAATATATACCAGGCCTAGTGCAATCAGTCACATATCTCAAACTTTCAATTATTATAGCATATTCCTTTTGATTTTTAACATTATTTTCACTTTCAACGGGAAACAAGTGAACACTAGAATCAAATTGAGTTACAACATGCTTGCAATCAAGAAAATTATATTTTTTTCAAAATTTTCTCAACATAATGTGACTGGTCAAGGAAAATTCCATCATATGTTCTGGTAATTTTTGTTCCTAGAATAAAATTTGCCTATTCATGATCTTTAATATCAAAATGACTTCTAAGAATATTTTTAGTTTCACCAATAACATTCATGTTAAAGCCAAAGATCAATAAATCATCAACATGTACACAAATAATAACATGTGAATTATTCCAAGACTTATGATATCTGCACTTATCACACTCATTAGTTTTAAAGACATTATCAATCATGCTGGAATCAAACTTTTCATGCCATTGCTTTAGTGCCTGTTGCAAGTCATATAGGGATTTATTAAGTTTACACACTTTACTTTCTTAGCCGGCCTCAACAAAACACTCGGTTGTTCTATGTAAATCTCCTCATTTAGATCTCTATTTTAAAAAGTAATTTTTACACTCATTTGATGAATTTATAAATCAAAAATCATTGCAATAGCAACTTAAAGTTTAATGTATGTAATTCTAGTCAGCAGAGAAAAAGTATCAAAAAATTCTAAGCCTTCTAGTTGTTTAATATCTTCAACCACTAGCCTAGCTTTATATTTATAAACAGATCCATCCTATTTTAACTTTTTACGCATGACCCATTTACATTCAATTATTTTACAACCCGATGGTAAATCAACTACCTTCCAAGTTTTATTGAAAATTAGTGATTCTATTTCATCATTTACAGCCTCTTTTCAGAAAATAGCATCATGTGAAGACAAATCTTCTTTTAACCTAATAGGGTCATCTCCAACATTTAAAACATAATAATCAGGATCAAAATCTTCTTCTACTCTAGCTCGTTTACTTCTTCTTAACTAAAAATCATCATTTTCTTTATTTTTCAAAGTAGAAATAGAAGAACTAGGTGGTGACAAAATATTTTCTTTAGTCCTTTGGCCCTCACTATTTTTAGAATCAAAAGAGAATTTATTTTCATAAAAAATAGCATTATCAGATTCTATTATAATACTATCTTCTAGATTAAAAAATCTATAAGTTGTACCATTTGAAGCATAATCAATAAAAGCACAAGTAGTAATTGTTTACCCAACTTAGAGATTTTAGGATCCATTAACCTTACATAGGCTAAGCAATCTCAAACTCTTAGATATCTCCAATTTCGCTTATGACATTTCCACAAATCAGAAGGTGTTAGTTTGGTCTTTTTGTGAGGCACACGAGTCAACACATAGCAAGCAATCAAAAGAGCTTCACCCTAAAAACTTAAAGGTGCACAAGACTCAATTAACATGGCATTAGTTAACTCAATCAAAGTTCTATTCTTCCTTTCTGCTACACCGGTAGATGCAGGAAAATAAGGAGGAATAGTTTTTATGAATTATACCCAATAATCCAACAAAAGAAATGAATTCATGAGACTCATATTCATGGTCTCTATCACTTCTAATTTTGTTTATTTTTCTATTAAACTGATTTTCAACTTCATGGAGAAAAATTTTAAAGTTCTTCAAAGAATTACTTTTATTTTTCATTAAGTAAACATATGTAAACTTAGAAAAATCATAAATTAAAGTGATAAAATATATATTTTCTCCATGAGAAAAATTCCTCCAAGTTCACAAATATTACAAGCCTCATATTTTAAAAAAAGCTCTTTTGATCACTAGAATTAGTCCTAAACTACTCATAATTCTCACATAATGATCATTTATATGACACAACAAGTATGCTAAAAATTAGAAGAAGAAAGCATATAAGCAAAAGTAGATGTGTCATTCATTTCAACATTCAACTTGAATATACCATAACATGCATACCCCTTTCCCACAAAATATTATTTTTCACAATTACATACTGATCAGATTAAATAATCTTTTTGAAGCCTGCTTTATTAAGAAGAAAACTAGACATCAAACTTTTTCTCATGGAAGGAGTATAAAGAACATCTTTTAAAATTAATAACCTTTTAAAAGTAAATCTCAACTCGACATCTCCCATTTCCAGTACTTGAGTTGTGGGTGAATCTCTAAGCATGATGATTTTAGGCTCCTCAAAATTAGTATATTTCTTAAACCAATCTTTGTCATAACAGACATTACGGTTTGCACCAGAGTTATCCCACCATCCATCAATATTCTCCATTTTGGTAATGTCTATTATCACTCCACAAATGGTTCTTCGATAATGTTTGCCCGAGGTTTAAGCCCACGTTTTAAAAATTTGTAAAATCGAGCACTATGCCCACTCTTGCCACAGACAAAGCACGGTTCTTTTTCTTGTACATGTTGATTTATTGCTTGGTTGTTCTCACTATTATTGTCCTTGGAATATCTACCATTATTTTTCTTGAATTTGTTTCTTCTTAGGCTTCAAAGTAGTATTTTTGTTAGTTTCAGGGGCAGCATTATTTGAAGAAATTAAATTTACCTTCAGTGTGATGTTGCTCTCTTATATTTGCAAAAGTGCATCTTGGCCCTTTGCTTCTTCTTTTATGCAAATTCTCACTATCAAAGTATCAAGAGAATTTTTCTTTTGCTTGTAGCACATAGTTTTTTGAAATTCCTTCCATGAAGGTGGAAGTTTATCAATTATGCCACAAACAATAAGTTTATCTCCAAATTTGACTTCCTTGTACCTGAGCTTTCCAACAATCATTATGATGTCCTGAGCTTGGACTACCACTAATTTATTGTCCATCATTTGAAAATGATAAATTCTGCTAGCCGAATATTTTTTCGCTCTCGTATGCCTCCTCAGTGTCATACTTCCTCAGTAATGCTTTCTAAATTTTCTTTGCACTGGAGTTAGTTCTATCATAATAATCATAAAATTTATCAGATAGACAGTTAAGTAAAAAGTACAGACACTTGTAGGAGTCACCATCATATTTTTCAACTTTCTCTTGAAGAGAAATGAGTTCTTCATCACTCATGGAAGAGTTATTTAATTTATTTGGATTTTTCTCAGTTAAAACATAAGAGACATTGAGAAGACTCAAGTTGAAAAACACTTTATCCTTCCACCTTTTGAAATGAGTACCGTTGAAACAGAATGGCTTGTTAAGATCTCCCATCTTAACATCCGCGGATTTTTCAGTTGTTGTCATTGAATATTCTTAAAATTGTTGGTGAAATTACTAAAAATATTACAACTAAAATAATCAAAAGTTATATTTTTCTTCTTCTTTAGCTGAGGTGTGGATATCTCGCTCTCTTTAAGGAGATTCAAGCCCACTGTAGCAAATTATTTCACCGGTACAGCAGTAATCTTCTTGACTTGTCCCCTCAATGATACAACAGCCTTCTCACAAAGAATAACTCAACAACTCTAGACAAGAGTTGAGTTAAAAGCTCCACAAAAAGAATACCTTCCTTCAACTAATGAACTTTTTTTTTACTATCTTATGTGAAGTCTATATTATCTTTTATATTTCAAAACCATGCAAGACCACCTCTATTATAAGTGAAGGAATATTCCATACAATCAATAAGAAGAATAAATAGGAAGATAAATAGAATAGAGGTTACAATGATTATAAGAGTTTCATGAGTTACATCACATAAAGAATAGAATAATGGAGGAATAAAGAGAGGAAGTTACATTAAACTTATATCCACATCATACCACCACTAACTATGGTGATTAATATTTCATAATACAAATGATATAGGAGTTGTTTAAAAGCTGAAAATGCAGCCATAAACGTGAGAATTATGCCAAATAATGGCATTAAAAATAAAGGTTACAGTTATGCAAAGTAATAACAACAATAATGGTGAAACAATATTAAATAATAATACTAAATATAATAATAATAATAATAACAACAACATTAAATAATAATAATAATAATAATATAATAATATTATAATAATATTAAAATAATAAAAATAATAATGTTAACTAATAATAATAATATTTAAGAACAATAATAATAATATTAAAATGCTTAAAACAACATCTAGAATTAAACGGAGCAATTGCAACCCTCATAATTGGTGAATTTCTTTTAAGAGTACAGGTAGGCCAAGGGACTAATTCATCATTTTTACAACTTTACAAATTCAATATAATACACCTAACACCCTCCACTTATTCCAATATAAAAAAAAATACCTTTCTCTCTCTCTTCTTCAATTCCCAACTCCCGCTTTTGAAACTACTTCTCGCAAAAATGCCTTTTTCGTTTCATCTTCTTCTCCAGCTGCTAAGGAATCGTTGTTACTTCACAAGGTTAGTTAAAATCAAGTTTCAATCATTTTTAGATCCATTTAAACGGGTTTATTTTGCTAATCAATTCGTGGTGATGTAGGAATTTTTTTTTTGAATTTAATGTTTTGGTTTAGTCGTGGTTTTTTTAGCAACAAAGTATTGATGGTGGAATAATTGTTGTTTGAAGAGTTATTTTAGCGTTTTAATCCAAACAACGACCTGTTTTTGTCTGTAGACCCGCGGTCTATCCGTATTCCTATGGTCTATAAAATGAGAATGCCCTAAATTGAAATCAATTTTCAGATGTATGAAATTCTTTTAAAACATGATTGCTGAAATAGTGAAAATTGAAATATTAATAGCTAATTAGTTTGATTAGGTGCACTAGTTTGAGTTTTAGCAATTGTTGTGTTTTGACATTGCATGTTGGATTTTGGTTCAATTATTAGGGCCTCAATTATTGTATGTTTGTGTAGTGAACTATTTAATGGTGGGTGTTTGTTAATTTTTTGGGAGGTTTTTCATTTGAGCATTGAGTTATTTCTATTGATAGACTTGTGGTCTATGAGCTAAAAATGAGAGATTTATTCTTCAGGTGTAGATTGCATTGAAAATGGGGAAAAATATCATTCCTAAACACAAAGCCAGTACCACTACTAATAGTAGAAAAAGAAGAACTGAGATACTTGAGAATGTCTCAAAAAGGAAGAAAATTGAAGAGTCGGTGTCCGAATCAGATTTAGATTTAAAAGAGATAAGCGACTACGTCGATTATAATGAAAATGTTGCCAAGCGGAGTGTCAGTGGTGACAGTAAAGAGAGCGAGGGAAGTAAGAGTAATAGTGATGATGGGGATAATGATTCCTTGTTCGTGCTATATCTTGCAAGGTGCATTTCCGTGGAGCAGTATGACCTTCGAACGATAATTGACGAGGTCGGATCCTTCCCGACAAAGATATCATTCAGATCAAGAATGGCTGCTTATCGAGAATTTAAGCAAGTTCTTGTCGACCAAGAATTGAAGAAAAGATTCAAGTGGTTCTGTTTTGGAAACCTGAGAAACCTGCCGGAACATCTCAAGTTTAATGGACAGTTGGTCCATTATTTGCTATTGTGACGCGCCAAGAATGATAAGATGCGTTATGAGATGTGGTTGTGCGTTAACAACAAACCTGCCTATTTTGTTTCTTCGAGAAGAATCCATGGGGGAAAGAAATATTTCAACTGACCATGGACTATCTAAAGAAGAAAAGTGACCTGAAGAAGCAGAATAAAGTATTTGATGAGAAGCAGAAGTCACCATATGCTCTATTCAGATTTCCCTAGGCACTCATGGTATTTACCATACACCCTTTAGTGAGTTTATCATAGATTATCATTTTATTTATACTCTGTCATAGACTCTGATTTATTTTTTTCATTACTGTACTGCCTACAGATTTGGATCTATGAGGCCTTTCCTCATCTTGAAGAATTTGCTGAAAAATCAATGGATGGGCCCTTTTTCATTCCCCGCATCCTCAGATGACACACTACAGAAAGTGATAAGATAATCGAAGGTGATCCATTCAAGTATAAAGGAAAAGTTACCGAGGTATGAAGTTAGTTTGTATTATACAATAATACTACCATTGTATCGAATGTTATGTAATTATTAATTGATATTTTATAGAATGTGCACCCGTACATCATCCCTACTGCTTATGAGATAAAGATGGATTACTTGATTACATTTGAGCCATATACGGATGAGGTGAAGAATAATGTCATCGATGGATTGAAAAAAGAGTTAGAATGGGTTACTGTCCTTACTTCAAATGAGGACAGTGGTGATGACGAAAATTTGGGTGGTAACCCCGTGGGAGTACGCATTGGTGATGATGATTCTTCAAGCACCTCTAAATATGAAGCTAGTATCTCATCCCCCGGGGATCTTCATAAGCGTGTTGTTGTGCTCGAGGAAGTGGTGTTCGATATTGCTGCCTATATCAGAGATAAAAGGCTGAAGAAAAAGGAAATGAATGGCGACAACACGAGCGAGGTAACTTTATTCAATAATTGATGTTGTTAATAAATTTTCAGCTTTAAATATCAACAACACTTTGTAATATGATGATACAGCGCATGTGGACCTTTGTGAATCAGAGAGGAATGAAGAAGGAGAATAAAAGAGAAAAATTGATGAGTTGGCCTCTATTGTGGTAGAAGAGGAAAAAAATAAGAAAAGAAGGATGATAAAGAAGATAAGAGCCAAGAAGAAGGTGGAAAAGTAACAGCTGCAAAAGAAGAAGAAGAAGTGGCAGCAGATGAACAAGAAGGCGAGGAAAAAGAAAAAACTATTAAAGAAGAAGCTGACAAAGAAAAAGTTGAGAAAGAAGAAACAGTTGAACGAAAAGAAGAAGCTGAGGAAGAAACAACCACTGCAGGTGAAGAAAGAGAAGAAGGTGTGGAAGAAAAGAAAAATGAAGAAGCACCACCTGTTGCACATACTGAAAAAAGAAGGAGAAGAATGTAAGAATGAAGAAGCAGCTGCAACTGTTGAGTAAAAAAGAGCTGAAGCTAACCAAAAGATGTGGTCATGGAAATTGTTGATGAAATCAACAGTAACACTTGTGCTAATGAGGAACTTAGGGAAAAAGACGTTTTAATCCTAACACGTTTAATGTGTTGTTGAATGATGGTTGTTATGATATCACAATTTTTTTAATTTCACAAATATGAAGGTTGAATGATCTGGTGGTAGGATATGACAATTATTCTTTTATTTTTTGAATTTTGTTAAGATTCTACAGTGAATCTATTTCTGTCAAACTAATTTGTTTCATGAAATTTGAATATGCATGGTGTGGTCATAGTTGGTGCATTGTATGCTTGATATCATAGAATGCATATTTAATATTTCATATACCATATGCATAATCTATCATTACCCTGCTGGTTGAATTTAAGTTGACATATTTTTTAATCGACTATGATTTTATCAAAAATAGTATTAACATTATAGAAAAATAGAACTATTAATATTTATTCAATATTACTACATCCATGTTACACTTTTCCAAAGAATGAATACTAGCATTATAGCACATAACATCATTTTTAGGACATTCTCCCTTTCTTCGGCCAAAATTAATTTTTATTTTAGTTGATCCGTCTCTATTTGGGTGTCATGTAGTAATATTTTAAAGTGATTCCTCTGTTCTTCGGCTTCTTTGAACAAAGTCATGAGAAAATATTTATTTTCTTCGCATTGTTGGAGCCTTTGTAGTAGATTAAATTTTTCCAAGCGATGAAAATTTGATGTCTTGAGTCTTGGACTCAACGTTGATGGACTGGTTGGATGTGATAGCTCATCAAGCCATTTAAAAAATGAGCATGCACCATTATCCTAGGAAAAATAATAATAATTACATAACGATTAACTTAACTTTTTTTAAAAAAATACACACCTCACCTTTGCAATTGCACAATTATAAGATTTGTGACCTGAGTATGAATTCGTGCGTGACGTCCTCAAGATAGCCGCATTCCCACAATCACAAATTAGAGTATTTTTAGAATTGGATGTTTGAGATGCTTGCGACATTGTAGAATTTTTAAAAACAAAACAAAGTGAATGAAATAAAATAATGAGGGATGGACACCTTATATATGAAGTAAAAATGAAGTGTTGAGACTGATGGCTTACAAAAGTAGCCGTTTATTACCGTTGAAAAAGTAATTTTTTTTTTGAACTGGTGGTGACACTTAATAGTCTGTCGGTGATCATGACCTATGTCAGCCATCAATTAGTATGGTCTACCGTAGACTTACACCTTCAGAATTGCATCGACTATTATCATGATTATGCATAGATTACGGTGATCTATGTACACTTCTATAGACCATCACTTGGATATTGTTAAAAAATGAAAAAATAAATTAAAAATGATTTAAATATACGTGTGCTTTGAGGGTCCATCGATTAATATGGTCTACCGTAGACTTACACCTTCAGACTAGCATCGACTGATATCATGATTATGCGTAGACCAAGTGATCTATGTACTCAGATATAGACCATGACTTGAATATAGTTAAAAAATAAATAAATAAATAAATTAAAAATAAATATGGTGTGGATTTCTACACATGTGAGTGTAAACAAGTCACATAATCATATTAGAGCTTAAATAAATTAGGGGGAGGGGTGAATTAAGAAGTTTGGATGGATAGTGGTTAAATGTTCAATATCCTAAGAGTAATGTTTGTCAAAGCACAAATATGTATTGAGGATCATGATTGTTCTACCACTATCAATTCCACGCAAACTTTTGATTTAGGAGTGGTGATGGAAGGAGTATGTGGAATATGTAGTCATTAAATACAATACATATCCTCAAAACATACTTGTGCTTTGACAAACATTACTCTTAGGATATTGAACATTCAACCACTACCCATCCGCACACTTCTTAATTCCCCCCCCCCCCAATTTGTTTAAGCTCTAATATGATTATGTGACTTGTTTACACTCGTTCACATGTGTAGAAATCCACACCACATTTATTTTTAATTCATTTATTCATTTTTAACTACATCCAAGTCATGGTCTATATCTGTGTACATAGATCACCGTAGTCTACGCATAAACATGATATCAGTCGATGCAATTCTGAAGGTGTAAGTCTACAGTCGATCATATTAATCGATGGATGACATAGGTCATGATGTACGACGGTCTATTAAGTGTCACCATCACTCCAAGATTATTTATTTAATTTTTTTTAATTAAATTATTTTCTTCCACCAGCCCCAAAACATGTGATTATCCATTTAAATCATATTATATTTAATTATTTTCTTCCACAAGCCCCAAAACATGTTATTATCTTTTTAATTTAATTATTTTCCTCCATATGTCCCAAAATGTGTGATTATCTATTTAAATTATTTTTAATTTAATTATTTTCTTCAACCAGCCACAAAACATGTCATAATTTGTTTAAATCTTTTTGAATTTTTTTTAATAATCTGTTATTATTTATTTTAATTTAACCGATGACTCATCGATTCACATAATTTACGATTGACGTATATGTAGAGTTGATGGAATACGAAGTATACAATCGATGATAGACTATATATTACTTTTAAATCTTCAGGAAATTGGTCAAGCTACAGTACTGTAATTTGAAAAGGCATACATATTTGAATCAACTTTTTGTTTGTACAGATCAGAACAAAGATGGTAAACATAATGGTTGAACAAACTGAAACATACTTAGATTAAACTTGTTCATTGCTTTACATCATAATATTTACAGCAAAAAGGGGAAAATAGAAGAAGTTTTCTTCTAACAAGATCCTACAAGAAAGCTTCTTCAGCAATGAACAAACCAAAATAACTTAAAAACATAAACTAAAATAATAAAGTAAACTAAATTATGGGGATGGTGGGGGGTGATGTAGTCGTTGCTGTCCATTCCAAGACGCTCCAGAATTTCGCAGAGAAAATGAGCAATTCGGCGGAGCTCATGCTCCAAGTACTGTTGATCTTCTCCCAAGCCATGGAAAAGATGGTCAAAGTCATTTTGAAGAAGCAGCAGATCATAGTTTGAGGGGGGACTCGTCTGATTGGGCGAAGGGCAATTCTACGACCAGACATGATTTCAGTTTTGGGTAAAGAAGAAGAAAAGGAGGGTTTCTGATATTTTAGGTTTAGAGACAAGTGAAGGGTTACGTAGAAATAGGCCCTATACTTATATACCTATAGATAGCATCATTTCATATGTCCACCCAATAGTCAATCGATGTGTTTAAGAAGAGAAAACGCTTGGTTTGCATATACTAGCAGCTTTTCTCTTGAATAGATTTTTTTTGCAGCTTTTCATTAAATAGGAATGGGAAATAAGGTAAATAATGATTCATTACATCGATAGGAAAGATGAGGCGGAAAAATGACCAAGATAGCATGTTAGATGATAAATAATATAACTAATACATAGTATTTTATAGACCTTGTGAATTATTCACCATAGACTTTATGTAGTCTATCGTAGACAAAGATTTAAGTCGATTACAACTGAAGCTTAAAATCTATAAAAATGCACATTTGGCCGCAAAAAATAGTAGCTTTACAACTGAAGCTAAAAAAAGCATATTTATGATTCGATGGCCATTCTACACGTGGTTCTTTTGTGCCTGAATTTCTTGCATATTGAACACCTATTCATTCTTTTGGACTTGAGTGTCTCATCGACGCCCTTAGTGCATTTGAATTTCTTCTTTCCGAGTTTGGGATCGTATAGGGGTGGAGATATTTTAGTGTCTAGCAAATCCTGTGGCACAGTCCATTCGGACTCCGGAGGGACAACATTAGTTGCTTTTGAGTATGCAAGGAGGTACTTTTTAGCTTTATAAATTGGCGAAGAGTAGTCGTAGATGGAGTTACCATAACCTTCGCCATCGCCATACTTTGCTCGCAAAGATGCTATTGCATGTTTGAACGATATTTTCACCAAGTCAAATTTTTGGCAAGAACAGCTCCTCTCCAAGAGATTGACCTTGGCAGTGACGCCATTGCTGAACATCGTGTACTTGTCGAGAACCCCGTTTGGGTTACTCACATACAAGAAATCGCTCGTGCTATTATTATCCCTTAGGATCCTTTCCGCATAAGGCATAAATTTGTTCTCTTTACCATCGACAAAGGCATACCGCTCCCTAAACTTTTCACCAAATTTTTTAGCAATTGAATTGAATATGTACGACACGGGGTACTCCGGTTCATCCATCAAAATTGAGTTCAGTGACTCGGCGATGTTTGTGGTTATCACGTCATACCTATTGCCCGAAAAGTGTGCTCTACTCCATTTTTTAAAACCAAGGATATTTTTAAGGACATGTGCTGCCTCGGGGCAATTACTCTTCAATTCTAAAAAATTATCACTAAAATCCTCAAAGGAATAAGCCTTTACCGTGGCGTAGAATAGATAAAGATGTTCTCTGCAGTGTTGATTTACACAAAGATTTTCAGCAAGGTGCCTCATGCAAAGTCCGTGATGTGCACAACTATATACACGTGAGAAGGCATTGGCGATGCTAAAGTGCCTGTCGGAGATGACACATAAATCTGGTTCATCTTTTACGATAGACTTCAGCTTCAGGAAGAAGAAGGTCCAAGAAGCATCATTCTCTTTATCGACAACACAAAAGGCAATCAGAAAGATATGATTTTCAGTGTCCTGTGCAACGGCACTCAACAGAATGCCCCCGTACTTGCCATACAAATGTGTGTCATCGACGACAATTACCTTTCTTATGTGGGCATATCCCTGTATACATGCTCCAAATACTAAGAAGTAGTAAACGAATGATCTATCCATACGGTTTACCATGTTAGAGTAAGAAGACCTGAGATTCAATGACTCTACCATGTGGGAAAAACCCAGCAAGCAGGAATATCCATACTCTGGTGTCCCGCAAATAATGTTCTTCGCAATTACACCTCCTTTCCAACACATCCAATAGCTTGCGTTGCAACGTAACTCCTTAACACATAATTCTTTGAATTCTCATATGCTTGGACCATTAGCATCTTAAAAATAATTTATGCATACTGAAGCAATCAATTCGGATGAGATTTTCTTGTGCCTGCGGGTGGTGTGTTCAACACCGCACGTGTGCAATTCGACATACTTGTATATGTAAAATCTATCGAAGGTCTCATACTTTTTTGCCCACAACAACTAGCTATAACCACCAGATAAGTATTTTGCCTTAATCAATTTTGTGCAGCTCTTATCCATATAATAATCAAAAGACTATCTCGCCTCTGCTGCATCTAGTAGCATTTTTAGCTCTTTCTTATCAGCAAATATTTGACCATAACTGAAATTGGTTTCGTCCGAGAAAGAGTGTCCTGGTTGTGATGCTGTTCCACGGTCTTCTTCATCATCTTGCGAGTCCGATGAAAAGTCTTCCATATGCATAGAATCGTCTTCCATATTAATTGGATGATTGCCACCGTTCTCATAATCATTCAAATCATCGTCTATCAAATCATCATCGAATGTCGGGCACTGTGGTGGGGGTGCTGGTGAGTTCAGCGGTCCTTCAAAGGACCTCTCAACTACATTTATCCTTAAAATAGGCCTAAATCCATCTGCATCAGTGTCCATTATGTATGTCAGCACACGTACATCGCTATTTATGATCGTGGGATTCACCTTTTCCCTCGAATGCATTAGATAACTAATAACCACGTCTCTCTGCGTGTAATCTAGATTTTTGCTCTGCATTACGCTTGCAACGAATTCGTCGTATGAACTATTACAACAAACAGGAATAAGAATTGTCACCTTGGTAAATGATCTCCATTTTTAGCATTTGGGAGTCTCCACCCATTCTGCCATAAAATCACCAGAAACCAGAATAAATTCTGCAGTAGACATCTTAGAATTAAGTTGCGGTCGACGGTAGATTATGCTTATGGTTTATGTCGGGTTGTATGCATGATCTATGACTGACGATGATGAGTCAATGGCTGCGCAGATATCCGTAAAAAAATTTTAAATTGCAAATCGTGCTTCTAATCAATGATTGTTGGGTTTATGGAATAGAGAAATGAACTTGGAGTCGCCTAAGATGCTGTAATGCACTTTCTAAAGTGCTTTTGAGTAATGTGAGTGATTTAAAACTTTTTAACAATGGTGGAAAGTGTGTTTGAGAAGATAGGAAACAAATGGGGTAACAATGGATGCAATGGACAAGATTATCATGTTTGTGGACTCATTTACAGCAAATCGCTGGAAAATAACACCAGAAAAGTGGACGGAATCGGAGCTCTTTGGAGGAAAAAATAACCACTTTCTATTTTTAGCTTTTGGAATTTTTTTGTTTAATATTTTTGGAAAACCTAGATATTTTTGTATATATAATGGTGGATGATGGAATGAGTTGAAGTGTATTATTAGAAACTTGTGGATGAATTTATTAAGTTGGAAGTATTAGGTTAAAGTGAATTATTATAAAAGTTAGGGTTGAAATTGTTAAGTTGAAAAAGTTGGTGGTAAGGTGGAATTATGTGGGTATTTGGCTAATGTTTTAAAACTTTTGGCTATTTGACAAAATAGTTTGGAAAAAGAGTTGTTTTGGCATACTTGCCCTGGTTTCTTCTTCACCTTCTCCAGCGGATATGATTTGCTAATCCAATGATCACGTGAACAGTATCGACACTATCACCATATTTAAGGATGAAACTAAAAAAATCAAGACTCAAACTTGAAGTTCATCTAACCAAACGCAGGGGCTACATAATGTAATGAAGTTCATCTAACCAAACGCAGGGGCTACATAATGTAATGAACTTATTTCTTGATCACAAAAATCAAAAGAAAGTTAAAGAGCTAAGCTCGAAAATAAAATCAGAATTTTATTTGTTGCCTTTTGTCTTTCCAACATCAATCCCTGAGTTAAGCTCCTTCTGTCCTTCATATGCTTTGCTCCAAACTTGGGGGTACTTGAGGATCGTCCTTCTTTCTTCCCTATATTCCAAATGATCTTTTACTGCAATGATAAATCACAATTAAGTGTCAGATCTTTTAAATTACGTTATACTTTATTGACCACATTACTAGTAACAAAAGTTCAGCGTAGGAAAATCTATGGTATAAGTACAATAAAACTCAAATCTTTCTCCTCCTTTAGGGTACCAAAGCCACTTAACCTCTATGCTTGAATTTAAAATAGTTTTACACCTAAGTTGTTTAGACACTCCACAAATATTGTTGCACCCGCGTCATAATTTTTAAAAGTAAACTTTATTTGAAGTATCTGACATGCATCCATCGACATTATTGAGGAGTTCGAGAAATATAATTTTACGTCGTTCTCATATAACTATCATGATAGTTAAGAAAATAGGAGTATAGACATTATTTCATATTTCTTTTTCCTTGATTATACGTCCAGGAGAGTTATTTTTATTTGTTTTATATCAAGTACAAGTATTATGATAAATGTGGAGTATCAGACGCTCAAAGGACACATTTTAGTCACAGATTTGGCATGGAATCTAGCAACTACCAATGATGTAGTCCACAATTATGAGAAACTTGTGTTTTTACTCTGAAGTCTCTAATCTACTAAGCGTATTGTCTGGGGTAGTTTTTGGTAAACAATTGCTCAGATATAGCACCATTAATCACATTTATTGGCAATGAGAACCTAGTATGTATTTTTACACGACACAAATATCACAATCACAACTTCATTTTGTTAAAAATTAGACACATCCTCCTCAAGAATATATCTCCTAAGACTTTTATCCCTTGAACATGGGAGATCAATGGAGGAACACTAGCTATACACTTGACACATGCAAGTCAAACGTCTATGAAAGATATAAAATTTTGTTCTTTGTTCCTATTCTTGCTTTTTCTTGGTCCCAATTATCAATTCCACATGCATAAGCACATCCTTACTCCAACATACTCAAAATATGAAATATACAAATTCTCAAACACATCAAAGCATCTAATTCAGATCAATTTTTCCTTAGAACAAAAAAAATTAAAGTTCTTTTACTCTTTTATCCACCGATTCTCTAAAAAAAAAGGATAACTCATTCAATTGCTATAACAAAAAATTTTCAAAGTACTGATATTGATCAATTGTGCAATAACAACAACAGCAAATCCAGTGTATTCCCACCTAGTGTAGTCTAGGAAAGGAAGAATGTATGTAGTCCATACCACTACCTGCGAAGAAGTAGAGAGATTATTCCCGATATACCCTCTGATTCAGTACCAAAAAGGCAATAAAACAAAGTCATAATAAAGCAAGAAACAAGATGAAATAATAGAAATAAGGCACCCACAAAGTAATACTATACTCTAACAAACCAAAGACACACACCTCACCCAAACTCTCCTAACTAGAAGCTCTAGTCTATGTACAAAGCCCTAAGATTACTAGCCCTTCTACACCAAAGCACTCCTAACTACTAGCTATAACTCACCCACACGCACTAGTCCTCTACCCTAATTCGCATGTTCCATACCTTCCTATCTAAGGTCATGTTCTCGGTAAGCTATAACTATTTCATGTCACGACTAATCACTTCTCTCCAGTATTTATTCGGCCTACCTGTACACTTCTAAAATAGTCTAAAGCCAGCCTTTTACACCTACAAACTGAGGCATCAGTTCCTCTCCTCATTATATGCCTAAACCATCTCAACAATCATTTCTCGTATCTCATCCTCCACTGAATCCATTCCTACCTTCTTTCGAATAGTCTCATTCCTAACCCAATCACCTCAAGTAAGTCTACACATCCCATAAAACATCCTCATTTCCACCACTTTCAACTTTTGAATATAGAAGTTCTTGACTTGCCAATACTTTACTTTATACAATATGACTGGACGGACTGCCACTTTATAGAATTTGCCTTTAAGCTTGGGAGAATTATGCCAAATAATGTCATTAAAAATAAAGGCAACAACCATGCAAAGTAACAACAACAATAATGCACTATTATGCTGCATAGCTTTCAAGAATCATGCATTATAATAATATTAACTAATAATAATTATACTATTAAAATGCTTAAAACAACATCAATCCCCCACTCATTTTAATATTAATAAGAGAGTCTACTAGCTGAAGAAAGACTACCATGCATAATGAAGGTGTGCTCTGCATTGAACCTCCACTTAGTAAATTAGTAATTTTTTACTCTAGAATAGTAGTGATCTCAGACTTGAACTATGACTGTTTAAGGAAAATAAAAAGTTACTGCTTACACATAATAGTCAAGGTGTTTACATGAGCTTTATAGCCAGCATGTTACAGCCTTGTACTATCCCGATTTTTATGAGTGTCTTTCGAGAATGAGCCTAATTCCAATAGAAAGCAGCCTCTCTCCATACTCACATAGGTGAAATTCGTCGAGAGTGCTTCAGTAATTTCAGAACCCCACTCATACGAGCTATAAATTTTCATTAAAACTTTTTTTAAACTCAACTCTACAATCATTACAGATAAATGCACTCATACTATAAGGAGGGATAAAAAATAATGCATTTTGCACAACAGGTCATCATGTGATTCATTTTTTCCATTGAACCTGGTTATAGGATCTCTAGACCCCAGGTTGGATTTTCTCTCATATGACTCAAGATTCAATAGGTTTCAATCCCACCCCCCTCTATATGCTCTAGACATTTTCTCTTGCTAAGGCCTTAGTCAATGAATCTGTAAGATTATCACAAGATTTGACATAATCAATATTAATAGTACCATTTATCAAATATGATCTCACATTATTGTTTTTTTTTGCTTATAGGTCTATATTTATCATTATAATAACAATTTTAAACTCTACAAATTGCAGTGGTGTTATTACAATAAATTAATATAGGAGGAATTGATTTTTCAAAATAAGGTATTTGAAATAACAAATCTCTCAATCAATTCACTTCCAAACTAGCTGACGCTAAAGCAATTAGTTTAGCCTCCATGGTAGAGTTAGCAATAATTATTTTCTTTTTAGATTTCCAGCAAATAGCATCATCACCCAAAGTAAAAAATATAACCAGTAGTGGATAAGGAATCACCTGACAAAGTATTCCAATCCACATCATAAAAGCCTTCAAGTACAGCAAGATATTTTTTATAAAACAAACCATAATTTTTCATTCCAATTAAATATCTCATTACTGTCGTTATAAGATGTCAATGTTCAATACCTGGCTTGCTAGTAAACCTGTAAAGTACTCCTACTGCATACGCAATACCTGGCCTAGTGCAATCAGTCACATATCTCAAACTTTCAATTATGCTTGCATATTCCTTTTAATTTAAAACATTATTTTCACTTTCAACGGGAAACAAGTGAATACTAGAATCAAATAGAGTTACAACATGCTTTCAATCAAGGAAATTATAGTTTTACAAAATTTTCTCAACATAGTGTGACTGGTCAAGGAAAATTGCATCATACGTTCTAGTAATTTTTGTTCCTAGAATAAAATTTGCCTATTCAAGATCTTTCATATCAAAATGACCTCTAAGAATATTTTTAGTTTCACCAATAACATTAATGTTAGAGCCAAAGATCAATAAATCATCAACATGTAGGCAAATAATAACATGAGTATTATTCCAAGACTTATGATATATGCACTTACCACACTCGTTTGTTTTAAATCCATTATCAGTTGTACAGGAATCAAACATTTCATGCCATTTCTTTGCTTCCTGTTTCAACTCATATAGGGATTTATTAAGTTTACACACTTTGCTTTCTTAGCTGGCCTCAACAAATCACTCGATTGTTCCATGTAAATCTCCTCATTCAGGTCTCTGTTTAAAAAACTAATTTTTACATCCATTTGATGAATTTGTAAATAAAAAACTGTTGCAATAGCTAAAAGTCTAATGGATGTAATTCTAGCTATCAGAGAAAAAGTATCAAAAAATTCTAAGCCTTCTAGTTGTTTAAAACCTTTAACCATTAGCCTAACTTTATATTTATCAACAGGTCCATCAGATTTTAACTTTTTACGCATGACCCATTTACATTCAATTATTTTACACCCGATGGTAAATCAACTACCTTCCAAGTTTTATTTTAAATTAGTGATTCTATTTCATCATTTACAGCCTCTTTTCAGAAAATAGCATCATGTGAAGACAAAACTTCTTTTAACGCGATAGGATCATTTTCAACATTTAAAACATAATAATCAGGATCAAAATCTTCTTCTACTCTAGCTCGTTTACTTATTCTTAACTCAAAATCATCATTTTCTTTATTTTTTAAAGTAGAAGTAGAAGAACTAGGTAGTGACATAATATTTTCTTTAGTCCTTTGGCCCTCACTATTTTTAGAATCAAAAGAGAATTTATTTTCATAAAAAAATAGCATCACCAGATTCTATTATAATATTATCTTCTAGATTAAAAAATCTATAGGTTGTACTATTTGAAGCATAACCAATAAAAGCACAAGTAGTAACTTTTTTACCCAACGTACAAACTCTTAGATATCTCAAATTTTGCTTATGATATTTCCACAAATCAAAAGGTGTTAGTTTGGTCTCTTTGTGAGGCACACGAGTCAACACATAGCAAGCAATCAAAAGAGTTTTACCCTAAAAACTTAAAGGTGCACAAGACTCAATTAACATGGCATTAGTTAACTCAAACAATGTTCTATTCTTCCTTTCTGCTACGCCGGTAGATGCAAGAGAATAAGGAGGAATAGTTTTTATGAATTATACCAAATGATCTAACAAAAGAACTGATTCATATGACTCATATTCATGGTCTCTATCACTTCTAATTCTGTTTATTTTTCTATTAAACTGATTTTCAACTTCATGGAGAAAAGTTTTAAAGTTCTTAAAAGCATTACTTTTATTTTTCATTAAGTAAATATATGTAAACTTAGAAAAATCATCAATGAAAGTGATAAAATATCTATTTTCTCCACGAGAAAAATTTCTCCAAGTTCACAAATATTAGTATGAACCAATTCTAATAAATCAGTTTTTCTTTCAACTTAAAAATGAGGCCTTTTTGTGATTTTGTCTTTACTACAAGCCTCACATTTTTCAAAGTTCTTGTCGATTGCTAGAATTAATCCTAAACTACTAATGATTCCCACATAATGATCATTTATATGACACAACGAGTATGCCAAAAATTAGAAGAAGAAAGCATATAAGCAGAAGTAGATGTATTATTCATTTCAACATTCAACTTGAACATACCATCACATGGATACCCCTTTCCCACAAAAATATTATTTTTCATAATCACATACTGATCAGATTCAATAATCTATTTGAAGCTTAATTTATTAAGAAGAAAACTAGACATCAAATTTTTTCTCATGGAAGAAGTATAAAGCACATCTTTTAAAATTAATACCCTTTCAAAAGTAAATCTCAACTCGACATCTCCCATTTCCAGTACTTGAGTTGTGTGTGAATCTCTAAGCATGATGGTTTTGGGCTCCTCAAAATTAGTATATTTTTTAAACTAATTTTTGTTATAACAAACATGACGGTTTGCACCAGAGTCATCCCACCATCCATCAATATTCTCCAATTTGTTAATGTCTATTATCACTCCACAAATGGTTCTTCGATAATATTTGCCTGAGGTTTAGGCCCACGTTTTAAAAATTTGCAAAATCGAGCACTATTCCCACTCTTGCCACAGACAAAGCATGGTTCTTTTTCTTGTACATGTTGATTTATTGCTTGGTTGTTTTCACTATTATTATCCTTGGGATGTCTGGCATCATTTTTCTTGAATTTTTTTCTTCTTAGGCTTCAAAGTAGTATTTTTGTTAGTTTCAGGGGTAGCATTATTTGAAGAAGTTAAATTTACCTTCGGTGTGATGTTGTTCTCTTCTATTTGCAAAAGTGCATCTTGGCCCCTTGCTTGTTATTTCATGTGAATTCACTATCAAAGTCTCAAGAGAAGTTTTCTTTTGCTTGTAGCACATAGTTTTTTAAAATTCCTTCCATGAAGGTAGAAGTTTATCAATTATACCCCAAACAATAAGGTTATCTCCAATTTTGACTTCCTCATACCTGCGCTCTCCAACAATCATTATGATGTCCTGAGCTTGGTCTACCACTGATTTGTTGTCCACCATTTAAAAATGATAAAATCTGCTAGCCGGATTTTTTTTGCTCCCGCACGCCTCCTCAGTGGCATACTTCCTCAGCAATGCTTTCTAAATTTTCTTTGCACTGGAGTTAGTCCTATCATAATAATCATAAAAATTATCAGATAGACAATTAAGTAAAAAGTATAGACACTTGTATGAGTCACCATCTGATTTTTCAACTTTCACTTGAAGAGAAATGAGTTCTTCATCACTCATGGAAGAGGTATTTACTTTATTTGGATTATTCTTAGTTAAAACATAAGAGACATTGAGAAGACTCAAGTAGAAAAGTATTTTACCCTTCCATCTTTTGAAATGAGTACCGTTGAACCAGAATGGCTTGTTAAGATCTCCCATCTTGACATCCGTAGATTTTTCAGTTGTTTTCATTGAATCTCCTTAAAATTGTTGGTGAAATTACAAAAAATATTACAACTAAAATAATCAAAAGTTATCTTTTTCATTTTCTTTAGCTGAAGCACGGATATCCCGCTCTCTTTAAGGAGATTCAAGCCCGCCTCAGCAAATTGTTTCACCGGTCTAGCAGTAATCTTCTTGACTTGTCCGCTCCATGATACAATAGACTTCTCACAAAGAACAGCTCAACAACTCTGGACAAGAGTTGAGTCAAAAGCTCCACGAAAAGAACACCTTCCTTCAACTAATGAACTCTTTTTTTTACTATCTTTTGTGAACTCTATATTATCTTGTATATATCAAAACCATGCAATACCACCTTTATTATAGGTGAAGAAATATTTCATGCAATGAATAAGAAAAATAAATGGGAAGATAAATAGAATAGAGGTTACAATGGTAACAAGAGGTTCATGAGTTACATCACATAAAGAATAGGATAATGGAGGAATAAAGAGTGAAAGTTACATAAAACTTATATCCACATCATACCACCACTAACTATTGTCATTAATGTTTCAGAATACAAATGATATAGGAGATTTTTGTAAGATGAAAATATAGCCATAAACGTGAGAATTATGCCAAATAATGGCATTAAAAATAAAGGTAACAGCTATGCAAAGTAACAACAACAATAATGCACTATTATGCTGCATAACTTTCAAGAATCATGCATTTTAATAATATTTAATAATAATATTAAAGAACAATAATAATAATATTAAAATGCTTAAAACAACATCAAGATAGCAATTGCAACTCTCATAATTGGTGAATTGCTTTTAAGAGTACATCGACCAAGATAATCCTTTTCTGGAGATTATTTTAAAAAGAAGTTTTATTTATCTAAATGACCATTATTTCAATTTCAAACTTGAATGTGGAATATATATATAGTTTAGGGTACGTGTTTTGTACGTGTGTCTCGCATCAATCAATAAAACATATGCAAGGAGGAAAAATTATAAAAAGTAGAAGTTTGCATTAAAATAAATGATATCTATTTAAATGGCATAGTTTGACATTTTGACTTATTATTATACCAAAAAACCACAATTCGTCAAAGTTTTTCGTTCTTTTACCTTAAAAGAGGAGTTGTTATTATTTTTTCATTAAAATGTTCAGCGTCTTTACTTTTGGTGTCGTAATCGTTTCGAATTTTCCAAAAATAATGTACTTTTAGAGAATCCAACACACATCCATTGATTTTTTTGAAGAGCCCAAGCAAAATAGTAGTTATAATGAATATCAGTGTGCATGGTCTCTTCTTCACCTTCTCCAGCGAATATGATTTGCTAATCCAATGGTCACGTGAACAGTATCGGCACTATCACATTATCTAAGGATCAAACTAAAAAACTCAAGACTCAAACTTGAGGCTCATCTAACCAAACACAGGGGCTACATAATGTAATGAACTTGTTTCTTGATCACAAAGATCAAAAGAAAGCTAAAGAGCTAAGCTCGAAAATAAAATCAGAATTTTATTTGATGTCTTTTGTCTTTCCAACATCAATCCCTGAGTTAAGCTCCTTCTGTCCATATAATGGAGAAAATTGTATAGTTTGCTTCAAACTGGGAGGTACTTGAGGATCATCCTTCTTTCCTCCCTATGTTCCAAATGATCTTTTGCTGCAATGACAATTCACAATTAAGTGTCAGATCTTATAAATTACGTTATACTTTATTGCCCACATTATTAGTAACAGAAGTTCAGCGTAGGAAACTTTATGGTATAAGTACAATAAAACTCAAATCTTTCTCCTCCTTTAGTGGACCAAAGCAACTTAACCTCTAGGCTTGAATTTTAAAATAGTTTTACACCTAAGTTGTTAAGACTCTCCACAAATATTGTTGCACCCAAGTCATAGTTTTTAAAAGTAAACTTTTTTTGAATGATTTCACATGCATCCATTGACATTATTGAGGAGTTCGAGAAATATAATTTTACGCCGCTCTCATATCACTATCATGATAGTTAAGAAAATAGGAGTGTAGACATTATTTCATATTTCCTTTTCCTTGATTATACGTCCAGGAGAGTTATTTTCATTTATTTTATATCAAGTACAAGTATTATGATCAATGTGGAGTATCAGACGCTCAAAGGACTCATTTTAGTCACAGATTTGGCATGGAATCTTAGCCACCACCAAAGATGTAGTCCACAATTATGAGAAACTTGTGCTTTTACTCTCTAGTCTCTAATCTACTAAGCGTGTTGTCTGGGGTAGTTTTTGGTAAACAATTGCTCAAATATAGCACCATTAATCACATTTATTGGCAATGAGAACCTAGTATGTATTTCTACACGACACAAATATCACAATCATAACTTCATTTTGTTAAAAATTAGACACATCCTCCTCGCGAATATATCTCCTAAGACTTTTATCCCCTGAACATGGGAGATCAACGGAGGAACGCTAGCTATACACTTAACACATGCAATTCAAACATCTACGAAAGATATAAAAAAAATTTCTTCGTTCCTATTCTTGCTTTTTCTTGGTCCCAATTATCAATTCGACATGCATAACCACATTCTTACTCTAACATACTCAAAACATGCAATATACAAATTCTCAAACACATCAAAGCATCTAATTCAGATCATTTTCTCCTTAGAACAAAAAAATTGAAGTTCTTTTACTCTTTTATCCACCAATTCTCTAACAAAAAGGGTATAACTCATTCAATTGCTATAACAAAAATTTTCAAAGTATTGATATTGGTCAATTGTGCAACAACAACAACAACAAACCTAGTGTATTCTCACCTAGTGTAGTCTGAGGAAGGTAGAATGTATGTAGTCCATACCACAACCTGCGAAGAAGTAGAGAGACTGTTCCCGATACACCCCCGATTCAGTACCAAAAAGGCAGTAAAATAAAGTTATAATAAAGGAAGATACAAGATGAAATAATAGAAATAAGACACCTACAAAGTAATACTATACACTAACAAACCAAAGACACACACCTTACCCAAACCCTTCTAACTAGAAGCTCCAGTCTATGTATAAAGCCCTAAGATTACTAGCCCTACTACACCAAAGCACTCCTAACTACTAGCTACAACTCACCTACACATACTGGTCCTCTACCCTAATTCACATGTTCCATACCTTCCTATATAAGGTCATATCGTCGGTAAACTATAATTGTTTCATATCACGTCTAATCACCTCCCTCCAGTAATTATTCGGCCTACCTATACCCCTCTAAAATAGTCTAAAGCCAACCTCTTACACCTACGAACCAAGGCATCAGTGCCTCTTCTCATCACATGCTCAAACCATCTCAACAATTATTTCTTGTATTTTACCCTCCCCTGAATCCACTCCTACCTTCTTTCGAATAGTCTCATTCCTAACCCTATCACCCCTAGTAAGTCTATACGTCTAACAAAACATCCTCATTTTCACCACCTTTAACTTTTGAATATCGAATTTCTTGACTGGCCAACATTCCACTTTATACAATATGACTGGACGGACTAGCACTTTATAGAATTTGCCTTTAAGCTTGGGAGACACCTTTTTATCACAAAAAACTCTTGAGGCGAGCCTCCATTTCATTCAACCTGCCCCAATACGATGAGAGACATCCTCATCAATATCACTATTCCCCTGAATGATAGATCCAAGATACTTAAGACTATCCCTCTTACAAACAACCTAGGAATCCATCTTCACTACAACCACGCCCTCCTGCTTCTAGTCATTAAACTGGCAATCCAGGTACTTTGTCTTAGTCCTACTCAACCTAAACCCTTTAGACTTTAGGGTTTTTCCCCAAACCTCCAATTTATCATTAACACACCGTCGTGTCTCATCAATTAAAACTACATTATCTGCAAATAGCATACTCCAAGGCACCTCTCCTTAAATATGCTGAGTCATCCCATCCATCACCAAGAAAAACAAAAATAGGCTAAGAGTTGATATCTGGTGCAATCGTGTCAAGACAAGGAAATCCTCTAAATCTCCTCTCCCCATCCTCACTCAAGTCTTTGCTCCCTCATACATGTATTTAATCGATCTGATGTATGCCACTGGGACCTCTGTCACCTCTAAGTATCTCAATAGAACCTCCCTAGGGACTTTGTCACATTCGTTCTCCAAGTCATTGAAGACCATGTGTAAGTCTCTCTTTCTCTCCCTATACTGCTCCACCAGTTTTCGTATAAGGTGAATTGCCTCTGTCATCAAGCGACTGGGCATAAATCCAAATTAATTCTTAAAAATAGACATGATCATCCTCAACCTTCGCTCGACCATCCTTTGCCAAATCTTCATAGTGTGACTTAACAACTTAATACCCCTATAGTTATTACAAATCTGAATGTCACCCTTGTTCTTGTATAAAGGAATCAAAGTACTCTATCTCCTAGCCTCGAATATCTTTGCAGTCTTAAAAGTGTCATTAAATAATTTAGTCAGCCACCTTAAACCTACCCCGCCCGTATACTTCCAAAAATCCACTAGAATTTCATCAGGTCCCGTCGCCCTACCCCTTCACATCCTTTTAATAGCCTCTCTAACCTTCTCAACCTTGAAACATCTACACTAAAAAAAATCATGGCGTTTATCTAAGTGCTCCAACTCCCCCTAACACTATGCCTATGTCCTTCTCATCATTCAAGAGTGTATGAAAATATGACTGTCATATTCTGTTAATGAGAAAGTCCTCCACCAATACCCTACTATCCTCCCTCTTAATGCACTTCACTTAGTCAAGGTCATAACCCTTCCTCTCCCTAGCCTTATCAAGCCTATACAACCTCTTTTACCCATCTTTTTCCTCTAATCCCGCCTATAACCTTACAAACACTGCTTACTTAGCAACCATAACTGCTAATTTAGCCTTCTTCCTATCTAACTTGTAATCCTCTCTATTTACTGACTTCTCCTCTTCATCCTTACTCTTCATCAACTTAGCATAATCTACATCCTTAGTCTCCACCTTTTTCTTAGCTTCTCCATTCCACCACTAGTGGCAATGCTAGCCAGACTAGCCCTTCCAGACTCCTAATACCTCTCTATCTGTCTACTTAATGCAACTAGTAACCCTATCCCACATACTATCTACATCCTCCCTACACTCCCACACCTCCGTTCCCACTACCTTCTCTTCTATCTCTAGTGCAATTATCAGAGTCAAGCCATCTCACTTAATTCTAGATCAACCTTCCCCACCCCTCATCTTCTTGCGCTTCTTGATAACCAAGACCATCACCATAAGATTATGTTGGGTCGAAAGATTCTCACCCGAAATGACCTCACAATCTTTACACATTGCTCTATCCCTCTTCTTAAGCAGCAAAAAGTCAATTTGAGTCTTGGATATCACACTTAGAAAGGTAATCAGGTGATCCTCCCTCTTCAGAAAGCTTGAATTCACTACCACCAACCCAAAGGCCCTCGCAAAATCCAAAAGTGAAGCTCCCTCTTCATTCCTACTCCCAAAACCAAAGCCTTCATGCATATTGTCGTAGCCTCTTGGTAATGCCCCGATGTGCTTATTAAAATCCCCTCCTATGACAATCTTCTCAGAGCTAGGCACTCCTCTTACCACCTCGTCTAAAACTTCCAAAAGTCTCTTCTTCTCCTCCTCATCTTAGCCCACCCGTGGCGCATAAGCGCTACAAATGTTCAGAGTAAACCCTCCAATGACCAACTTAATTGTCAACAACCTATCACAGACCCTCTTAACCTCCACTACTCTCCTCTAAGATCTTTGTCTACTAAGATACCTACTCCATTCCTGCGCCTCTCGCTTCCTGAGTACCACAACTTGTACCCATACACATCCCTAGCCTTAGAACCTACCCACTTGATCTCCTGGACAACTTTTAATCAAATTTTAACGTAATTTAATCAGTGAATGAAAAAGATGAGATAATATAACCTTTGATCAGTCACGTACATAGCGATTGACTACTATTTGATCCACTTCATTCATCCATAACATCACAGGTTGTTTTTCATACTGGAGAAAGGACACAAGAAATATGAGAACTCATGCAATTGCTCACAACACAAGTTCTCAAAGTATTGACATTGAGTAATTATGATAACACAATTTTAAGGTCAGACGATGTGAGTCCGATAACAATCAATAAAAAGCAAAGGAAAAAAATATGAATTGAATTCAGAAAGCACAAAGGAAGATCACATTGGCAGCAAAAGATATGAACTGAATTTAGAACCAACAAAAAAATAGATGTAGAAAAGAAACTGCACGTTACTAACTAATAGACCTAAAACGAATGGTCCAGAAAATACTACTGAAAATACAAAAAAACTGAAGTTTAAGAATGAGACTTTTATTTACTACAAACATCATTTCAAAAAGAATATATAAGACAATATTTTAATTGAACATTAGGACTTCTTGCCTAGGTAAAATACAGAAAAACTTAACTATAAAATATTTCATTAATTTCATATTCTTAAATATTTGTAGTAATTGTCGTGAGAAAGACTTCTATACCTATGCTGCAAAACCTAAAACCTAGGAGTCCTTACTTATTCATGCCACTTATTCTCCAATTTATTCATCCTTTTTTGACATGCTGTTTTTCCTTTAATAAATTATTTTACATATATTTAGTTTCGTAAAAAAAAAATTACTGTTAAAATTTAGCTCACTTTTTAAAGAATATTTTCCTCTTTTTTTCTTATAATAATATATTAAGACTCCTTTTCCATTTAGACAAAGAAAGAAAAAATCTTACCTAAACTAACTCACCATATATTTTGATCGTACCCATATATTTTGGGATTCTTTATTTTTTAATAATTAATTAATAATTGAAGGAAATAGGTTAAAAGACTATTTGTTTAAAGCAAAAATTTTTAATAAAGGACAAAAAGTTCAAACAACATTTCTGGTGAGGAGTATACCCTGAACTATGATAAATGATATGTGTATACCCTTCGTCATACTTTGGGTACACATATGCCCCTACCGTTAGTGTGAGGGGTATATATGTACCATTTCATTAACGGTAGGGGCATATGTGTACCCAAAGTATGACAGAGGGTATATATGTACCATTTATCATAGTTCGAAGGTACATTTGTCACTTTTCCCTAAATTCTTCAAACAATGAATCTCTTCTTTCGCACAAATATCATTTCTAGATTGTGGAAAAACATATTCCATGAATACAAAATGCATACAAAGAAGAACACAAGATGAAAAGTTAAAAATGTGAACATCAAACACATGATTATACGCGCCTCGTCCGTGTATCTCGCTTCAATGAGTTCACTTCGACATTATAAAAAAATGTTTGGACTAATAAATGAATTGATGATTTTATTAAATATGACAAACACTTAAACAAAACATTAATATACAAATAAAAACATTAAAAGCAACTTTAAATTATATTAAAAGAAATTATTAAGGCTATAAAACGACACCCGAAATACGAGAAGTAAAGCAAGTGGAAATCAAAACGTATAAGATAGTATATCCTACAACTATACAACAACAAATATAACTAATACATTGCGTAGAATACGAAATATATACAATTAGAGAATCACAAAGTTTAACGATTCAAATCTAACTCAATTTTTTTAAGTGTTATAATTTTATAGTAAAAAAATTGAAAATAACGAACCTTGTATAGTTATATTAATTGGTCAACCTTGATAAGAAAGATTTTCTTTCTTTGAAGTCGATAATCTCGTGGGTGAAAATCTTCATCTCATTCTAGTACTAAAAGTAAGAAGATCAAGACAGGACTAAGGTTATGTATATACAATCCTCCACAAACCATGTTATTTTCACTATAGCCATAATTTAAAAGAAAAACTTAGGAATCAATAGAGAACCAATCTGCTAAATTTAAGTTTGTCCTTATGGCCTCCGAAACGGGTAGGTCGTGGCCGCATTATAGCATTGCTCAACATGTAGAGGAAATTAGTAGCGTGTTTTATAAAAAAACTGAAGAACCAAATTAAGTTCAAATTTTTAACAAACATTTATGCAGAAAAGAAAAACAGAGCCTAAAGTGAATGCCTTCTTATAGGATTTGTTAGGGCCTCAACAAAGAAATCAACAAAACTATTTTTTCTATTCTCAATTTTCTCGTCTTAAATAAGTTATAAAAATTAATGTAACCTAGTAGTGTTTGCCTTAAATGTGTTACAAAAAACAAGGTCCTTTTTCATATAGGCAAGAAAAGATAAAATTTACCTATATTAATTTACCATATATTTTATTCTTATTACATGTATATGATTCTTAGAACTTTTTAATTTTAAATAATTAATTAATAATTAGTGAAAATAGGTGAAAAGATAATTTTGTTGATTGCGAATTCTTTTAATTGAGGGTAAAAAGTTCAAAACACTTTTCTAAGGGTCTTCACACTTTTAATATATTATAGATATATAATATAAAATATATTTTCAAGTTCCCACTCATAAAACTGAGCTATCTTTTCTATATCTAAACACAATTTTAACTTTTAAATATCAACTATTTCATCTGTACACTTAAATTGTTAGAGAAATAGAAATAGATATGTCTTTGTATTGGATAAGGTCTGACACGATTCCTTTTTTATCTTCACTCATTAAATTTTTTCCTTTTTCAATAAATAAAAATTTTAAAATTTCAGATTTAAGATTTAATTTTGATGAATCAAGTTTACCAACTTGTTCTTTAAGAATAGAATATCTTTTTAGTGGCAATCTTGCAAGTCTCAAGGTCAAGGTAATCCAACTTTAGGCTTGCAAGAGCACTAAAAAATTCATCCCTATCAGAGGTCAGTTGTAGAAAGTCATCAATTAATGCATTTATTAAGGAAACAAGTTTGTCTGGGTTTCTAAAACTAACCCCTAAACTGCTTTGCAGGTAAAAGTAAAAGGAGTCAAGTGACATTGGTACATGGATAGTACTTTCTCAAGACATATGACTGGATATAAACAAAGTTCATTTCACTTACCTCACTCGAAGGGGGAATGTGTTATTTAGAGATGATAAAAAGGGTAATGTCACTGAAGTTAGAAAAATTGGTAGATCTAAAACAAGTGCATTGGAAAAAGTATATCATGTTGATGGATTGAAGCACAATTTGTTCAGTATATCTTAGCATTGTGACAAAGAAAATAAGGTAACATTTAATTCTGCAAGTTGCAAGATTAAGAAGCTAAATATAAAGAAAATTGTTTTGATTGCCAAACAACATAGAAATTTGTATAAGGCTTATATCATGGAGATGCCTGGTATAAATTTGACATGTCTTAGTACAATGGATTATGACCTCCACTATGGCACAAAAGACTTGGACATGCGTGTCTGAAATAGTTGAACAAACTTGTCTCAAAGGACATGGTTGTAGGCTTGCCTAAAACTAAGTTGAAAGATGAAAAATTTTGTAGTGCCTGTGTCAGGTAGAAGCTAGTGAGATCCTCATTTAAGACAAAAAAAAAAACATGTCAGTACAACCAAGTATATCGGCCTAGTCCATATGGATCTTTGTGGACCAATGAGGGTAAAAAATGAGGAGGCAAGAGATATGTTTATATGATTGTTGACACTTATTCAAGGCTCACCTGAAAATTATTTTTAGCTTCTAAAAAAGATGTCTTTGATATCTTTAATATTTTTGTCAAGAAAAATAAAGAAGAAAATAGATACCTCTCTAATTTCCACCAGATCTGACCATGAAATAGAATTTTAAAATGCAAAATTCTTAGAGTTCTATTCAATAAATGGAATAGACCATAATTTATCTACTCCTAAAACACCACAATAAAAATAGAGCACTAGAAAGAAAAAATAAGACTTTGAAAGATATGGCTATAATAATGATGATTGCAGCAAATCTTGCAAAAAATCTCTAGGTTGAGACAATAGGCACTTCTTTTCACATTGTGAATAGATGCATGACTAGGCCCCCCCTAGAGAATATTCCCTATGAGTTACTTGGAGGTAGAAAATGTAATATTGCTCGTTTTAGGATCTTTGGTTGCAAATTTTGCTATCATAATAATGAAAACAATAATTTAGAAAAATTTGATGTAAGAAATGATGAGGGAATCTTCTTAGGATATTAACAACATAGTAAATCCTATAGAGTCTTGAATAAATAAACAAACTATGTTGAAGAAAGTGTACATGTTGTTTTTAATGAATCTTATATTGTGCTTGAGACTAACATGCAACATGAAAGTGAAACTGAAGAGAAGTCTTAGGAACAGGTTGTACCACTTGGTCTAATTGATGAGCAGACAACACAAGCTCAATCTACGAATAGTATTTGTGGTAGTTTAGAAAGGCCAGTGCTAAAAGTTACAAGTATCAAGGATCTCATCTAATTGAAAGTATTCTTATAGATCTCACTTATGGAATCACCACTAGATCAGGATTGAATAACATGTGTTCTCTTAAAGCCTTTTTTTCACTGATTAAATCCAAAAAGGTGAACAAAAGACTTCTTGTTGAGGGTTGGGTAATTTCCATGCAAGAAGAAATCAATTAGTTTAAAAGAAGCAAGTGTGGTACTTGATTCCACCATTATAAAATAGAGTTGTGATTGGAACTAAGTGTCTGTATAGAAATAAACTGGATGAGAATGAAAAATTTATAATAAACAAGGTAAGATTGGCCATCCAAGGATGCAATCAAGAAGAAAGTACAATCTATGATGAGAATTTTGCTCTAGTGGCTAGGCTTGAAGCAATTAGGCTACTTGTCGCATTTACAGTCTTCAAAGAATTTTAATCATTATCAAATGGATGTGAAGATTTCATTCTTGAATGAAAACCTAAAAGAGGAAGTCTATGTGAAGCAACCAACTGGTTTTGAAAGTATTTAATTTTCTGATGATGTCTATAACTTAGACAAAACTTTGTATGGTTTGAAATAGGACCCAAGGGCCTAGTATACAAGATTTGTCAAAATTCCTACTGGAACATAGACATATAAGAGGTAAAATTGACAATACTCTCATTCTAAAAAGTAATGAAAAAGATTTGTTGATTGTACAGGCATGTGTAAATGATATTATCTTTAGTTCTCTGATGGCAACATGACTCAAGAATTTGCAAAGCTAATGAATAGTGAGTTTAAGATGAGAGTGATGGAAAAACTAACCTTCTTCCTAGGTTTGAAAATCAATCAAACTCCAACTAAAACCTTGATTCATCAACAAAAGTATGTGAAGGAGCTACTCGAAAGATTCTATATGGAGGAGGCTAAGGAAATAAGCACTCCAATTGCCACAACCACAAAGTTAGACCTTGATAAAGCAAGTACATCTGTGGAACAAAAGTTATATAGAGGAATGATTATGTCTCTCTTGTATCTCACTGCCAGTAGACCTGATATTATCATTAGTGTTGGACTTTGTGTAAAGTTTTAGGCAAATCTCAAGGAATCTCATCTCAAATCTGTCCAGAGCATCTTAAGGTATCTAAAGAAAATTGCTAACTGGGATTTATGGTATACTAAAGGAACCAATTTCAATCTGGTAAGTTATCCAGATACTGATTGTGTAGGGTATATAGTTGAAGTACCACAAGTATGGAATACTTCCTTGGATCATGTTTGATCTCCTGGTCCACCAAAAAGCAAAATTTTGTAGCCTTGTCTACTGTTGAGGTAGAATATATTATTGTTGGTTCTTGTTATACCTGATTGCAATAGATTAAGCAACAACCGAAAGATTTTAGCATGAATATTGGTTGTTTTCCCATTTTTTGTGATAGTACTAGTACCATCAAACTAGTAGAAAATCCTTTGCAACATAAAATAACTAAACATATTGACATAAGATAAGATTTTCTTAGAGACAATGTGCAAATAGTCATTTTTAATTATGTTTCATTCTATTGAAGAACAAATTATTGATATTTTTACAAAGGAACTAAGTAAGGAATACTTTAAAAATAATCGGTTAAACTTAGGGATGCTTAAGATTGAATGAATTCCCTCTGGCTAGAATAAGTGTTCATTTCGTATGTTAGGTAAAATTTTATTTAATTCAGTCTTGGAAATTTGGTGGTATTTCTCAAATCTAGTTCATTTACCAAGTTAACCTGATTTTGTTTTAAGAGATGCAGAGACATAAGTACATCAAGTGATTGTGACAACAAGCTTATTTTCAATCAGGTATGTTCTACATTGATTTTTAACTAGACTGGTTAAGTTGAAATAGTTAAGCATTAATGGTTCAAAGTATTAATTGTTCTACTACTAAATTATTTTTAAAATAAATCACCAAAATCCCAAGAGTCCATTACTTTTCCAAAAACTACCAGCACCTTCCCATCACCATCAAATAGTTCATTCCCACTGGCTACTCACCAATTCGAAATAGTCATAATCTCTCACATTTCGTCTTCTTTCTTTTCTCTATTAAATCGGTCAATTAACAAAAGGGTTCTCACACTCTCAACCTAAAACTGTCTTTCATTCTGAATTATGGATTCCTCATCCTTCTTTTCCCAAATCCAAAAATTATCTGAGAACCCTATTACTGAATCTCTTCAAATAGTGGTCCATAAAAGTCCCAATTCTACACAGTAAATTCCACCTCATATTTCTATTAAAATGTTTGATTTTATGGCATGGACCAACTTCAAAAACTCATTCTTTGCCTTCTTAGAAATTTCCTCCTTTATGCACATACATCTTTCTAAGGTTATTGATGTAACGCCTCTCTAATTTACTGATGCTGTTGACTTTCCAGTGGCAGATCTGATCCCTAAAAGGCCTAGATCTCACTTGAGGAAGAAATCAGAGGCCCTTGTGTTTGTGTCTAAGGATGAACCAAATATTAAAATATGTCCTCCACCTATTTTAGCTAAAAATCCTCATACACGAAACAAGAAGTGTTAAGAGAATGCTCAGCTGATAGTATCTCTTAGGGTCAGCATAAAAAAAGCTCCTCCTTTATTGTTCGTTCTTTATCTGAGACTATTCCCTTAGATAGTGACCTACTTCATTGCAAAGTTCAATGGGGTAGAAATATTAAATGTTCTACCCTAAGCCCTCATCTTTTCATCCATATCACATTCCTATTTCATCAAGGGCCTCTCCTAAAAAAGAAACCCATTACCTTCTCAAAGTCTTCTTTAAAACCCAAATCTTCTTCAAAACTTCACCAATAAAAATGGGTCAGTCGGCCCATTCTATCTAATTACTCTAACTCTGAGTCAACTGAGGAGGACACACCTTAGTAAGTTAAGTCCTCTGATGTTTATGATCCCAAGCCACAGCACTTCCTTTATTTTCAAAAAAAGGTCCTTTATTCGAGGAAGAGTAGTAGCATGATTTGAAGGTCCTATAGTGGCTCTTCTTCTAGCAAAATTAGATGTCCAAGGTTGGTTTTATCTTTTTTACCAATGATATACTTAGAGGAAATTTGGTCGACCTGAGATGTATGAGTTTAATAACAATGGTTTTGAGAATGAAAACCTTTTTTCTACTATTGTGAGGGGCGTGTCCATACACCTGGTGGATGAAGATCCTCTAGGATCCTAGGTGTTTCTTTAGGAGGATGGAATCACTATGACAAGTTTGAATGGCCTCCTTTGGACAACATGGCATCTACCTTGGCCATAACTAGGAAGATTTTTGGAGACCATCACCTTCTTCGGCATCGTCGGGTGTTGAAATGTGAAATATCCCCTCTACACCAGTTGTACTTTGATTTAGTACATAAGATCATCACTCCAACAAAGAAGAGACGTAATGAGACAAGCTATATTGACATAAAAATAATGGATCTTCTTGACATTAACGTCAAGATTGGCCTACCCAAAATTATCTTCAAGCATATGCATCGTGTTCTCTTGAAGGATGGCAAGGGTCATGCCCTTCCTTATGGGTTCTGATTAGCTCAAGTATTTGGGGACTACTCTATCCCTGTCCAAGCTTGGATCATGCAAACCATGAAAGATATTCTTGATACTGTGAACAATGCTACACTACCTACTTCAACGAGACTTCTCGAGAAAAGTCAGACCCATACAAATACATCAATATCAAAAGTCTGGAAATAAAAATATAATAAATCATACCAAAATCTGGTGTCATAGTGTAAGGACAATCTAAATACAATTCAAATATGAAAATATAACTGTCCAAAAAATACAAGTCTGTCTCCAAATACAAAATAAAGACATCAACTAGATAGAAGGAGGTTCGAGGTCAACTCTAAAGGCATAAAATGGCTAATACCTCAAAAATTTCAATGATAAACCACATAATCTCAGTTGTCGTGTGATACACTCATACCTAGATCTATTCATAAAGGACATAGTAGGTATGAGTACGGTCTACTTGTACTCAGTAGGTATCATAGGACGATTGAGTAAAGTAGAAAATAAGGTACATAAATACACATCATGAGCATTTCACCCAACAATATCCCAAATGGCAGCTCACACCCTCTCCACTAACAGTTCTAAAATATAGAACATAAATAAGAAAACAGATATACAAGGAAAAGGTATGGATATGCATTGAATAAAGAACAGAAGCACAATGTTGATGATGTATAATGTATGAAATGCATTGATGATGATGATGATGTTGATGATTATATGACGAAGGCTATCGCATAACATCAGTATACACCTACCTAGCCTCAACGCTTTCAGGTAGGACCTATGGGGGTTCACAATCCATATACTTTCTCAATATTCAATCCTAATCTTGGTATACATATCTCCTCTCTTACTTGTGGTCTACGGCAATAGATTTTGTAAAAGTGTCTCATTTATGTCAAAATGGTGTTTTCTCAATAGTACCACTGTCTCATGAATGTATGTATGATATAAGGATATAATGCTCATAACCAAACCAATATGAAGATCCCGAACCCACTCAATACAAGTATACGTGAGCTCAAAATCTACTTAATATGTCAACCATTCATGCTTTAGTATAAGCAGTGTACCATAAATATACATGGAAGACGTCAATAATACCATATTAACCCTAACTTGAAAATTTCTATCTTAAAGAATGCAACAAATTCATATAAAAGGCCAATAATATCAAATAAAGCCCCCCACATGGGCAATAAGCGGTAAATATCATCCCAAGGCACCAACCACAACAATATGATCCCCTACACGGGCATACAACAGTAATAATATTATTGAAATATGGATTCCATGATTTTTACCCATACCCATAACATGCTTATATGTATACATATATATATATATATACATATATATATATATATATCCAAGCATAAAGTCTTTCAACACGGATCTTTCCCCTCTCAAACGACCTTGAATCAATTAAAATATACAAATATAAAATCTACACATTAAAAGAAAGACAACGCTCCCCGCATAACCTTTTTTCAAGTTGAGGTCAAAATGAACTTCCAAAATGGGTTTTCAAAACGAAAGGCTGAGATTGAAATTTTTGTTTAGAAAAATCTTACCCATGATTAATGAAATCCATAGGAGAAAATCCAAGTAAAAAAGAGGTTTTAAGCTAAAAATCTCCAAATTTCTAATAGGAATTGAGATTTTAAAAAGGCTTTAAATGATATAATCAAAGTAAAATAATCGAATAGTGATTTAGATCTTGCCTAAGCTTGAAAATGGAAGAAATAGACCAAAATACCTCAATTCAAAACTCAAAGTCTCAATAATGAAACAAAAATCAAGAATACAGCTATGACCGCAAAAAAGATCAATTGTCTCTTAAGCGAAGGGCTACCCAGTTAAGCGGTCCAGCTCCACGCGCAAGGCTACAAAAGCGATTTTTATAGCTAAAGCGGTGATTGCTAAAATGGTAAATTATCTGCTTAAGCGATAGTTTCCTAATATGTCAGGTTCACTAAAGCGGTGCATGGGCCGCTTAAGTAGTTGCACAAGATTCAGCTAGATCAACAACTTTGCTAGGTTGTAAAGTTGTCGATCAACCCCTCGGGATTCATTCAAAATCTAGTCAAGGAAATGAAATATGATACTAGACAAAATATAGATGTTTTGAACTCAATAGCAACATCAGTTTTTAAAAATAGGTTGTTTTCACAAAATTGACCCTTGGGAAAAGAGTGTTTGAAAAAAGTGTTGTTATTTTGAGGTTCAACTTGAACCTTTGTCTTCAAACCTTTAATGAAGATTCAATAGTAGTTGTTTGATCTTAAGACCAAGTGGAAGAGTGTACTTTCTCTTGTTTGTCTTGAAACAAGTCCTAAAATTTTACTAAAGAAGTGAGGGGAAAAAAACCTTTCCAAAAGACTTGATACCAAAAGGAAGTAAGGGGGATTTTTCAAGACTAACCAAAAGAGGAAAGAGCCAACCACCCTTCAAAAAGGTATTTTTCCCAAAAGGGGCAAAGAAAGTCAACCCTTTTTGAATGTGAAAAAGGCTCCAAACTTGTTGTATTCCCTCCAAAACTGATTTTACTCATCCACAAGTTGAAAGTTAAACAAAATTAAAAGTTGGAAAAACAATAACTTTTCAAAATCTACAACTATTCAAAGGCTTCCACGTTACCAAATTTCAGTACAACACAACATATTTTAGGTTCAAAAGTTTGGATTCTTAGTTTTTATTCTTGTTTCCTTAGTCTCCCTTGTTGATTCCTTAGTCTCCATTTTTTCATATCTACATTCCTTGTGTGTATTTTGTCCCTTTGATCTGTGTTTACCACTCAACTCATCATGGAGTACAAGTCAACTTACAACACTTGTGAGATCAAGTGTGAGGTATCCAAAGAGATGAGAGTATGAGGATCTTACATTTAGAACAAACTTGTTTTTTGTTTTGATGGTAACTTCTTAGGTACAATGGAAACCGAGGGGACAACCTCTCAAACCATGTATAACAATGTTCTTTGTGTTATATTATCCGGTATTGAAGCTCTCAACCGAAGCATGGTAAAGGTGCAAACGAATGTGTCAGCGTTGGGTGAAAGGTTGGATTATGTGGAGAGTCGAAGGAACTCTCATGCTTATACTCCTGGACACCATGTTTCCTCAAGTGGGCATGACCAAAACACTTCCACCACCATTACCCCTAAAACTTTAAATAAAATTTTCAATCCTCCAAGACCACCACAACATGTCACAAGTTAGGCTACAAATTACCCTCAAAACCGAGACCTAAATAGGCCAATTCCCCCATAATTCGATCAAGTCCAACAAGAAGGACTTGGAAACCAAATACATCCACTAAACTCAAATCTTCTAATTCAATCTCCACTCAATTAAAGGCTTCAACCTCCACCAAATCAAATTCCTCTCTCCCAAGCTCCACTTCACCAAAACTGACCCATCCATGTAGAGGAATATAGTAGAGAGGAACATGAAGGAGATGAATCCTATTATGATGCTTATTTGATGGAAGAAGAAGTTAGAGAAAGTCATAGTGATCAAAGGGGATACCGAGGACATGATAGAAGAGTTAGTCAATGGGGCCAACAAGGAACCCACCACCAAGATAGAGATGTAGGTCTCAATTCTATCAAAATGAGCCTTCCCATTTTCAAAGGTGAGAGTGATCCCAAAGCTTATCTTGCATGGGATTCATATTGGGATAAGATATTCCAACTTAATAATCTCACTGAAGAAAAGAATATTTGCTATGCTACAGCTCACTTTGAGGGGTATGCTAATACATGGTGGGAGTATGTTAAACGGTTTGGACATGAGTTGACTGAGGGACAACCCTCTCCTTGGTTTAGATTAAAGAACCTTATAAGGCAAAGGTGTTTTCTCGAGAGTTATAGTTATAAGCTTCGTGCCATGTTGTACTACTTGAGGCAAGGTAATAAAAGTGTCATGTCTTACTACGATGAGCTCTAACAATTGATGTTGAATCTTGATCACCAAGGAGAGAAAGTGAGTCATGACATTATATGCTTCAAGGTCGGCTTGAACAAAGATATCTCGACACACATGACCCTTCACAAGTTTGACACTATATACGGCATCTTCCAAGCGACATTAAAGGTTAAAAGGGAACTCAAAGAGAGGTCGGATTACAAATTCAAAGGACAATCTCCTTTGGGTTGGCACAAGGACTCGGATCTCTGATTCAATGTTGAGAAACCCGAGACCAAGTCTGTCCAAATCGAGACCAAGGCTGCCCAAAAGTATCCTCCAAGAAATTAAGGTAAACCGAATCCCTTCTCTCATCCTAAGGGGATTCAATGCTTCAAATGTAAAGGGTGGGGACACAAGGATAGTGAGTGCCCAAATTAGACAAATATGATCCTTAGGGAGGGAAAATTATACTATTTTAGAGAAGACGTGGGCGTTGAATTGGATGTGATTGATGGAAAACCTCACCATGGAGAGCAATAAGAAACCTAGTTGCAAAATTAAGAATATGGAGAAGAAGTTTGGTCAAATGATAGTGCATGTGAAGTGTCTTATTAAAAGAGATGTGGCCGTGAATTTGAGGTCAAATTCCTCTCAAGATGGAGAGGTTGATACGGTCATGATCATGAAGATGGAATTATGTAAGTGTGTATTAAATCCATCCAAGGGAGTGTATAGGTTGAAATATGGAAAAAGGCTTTGGAACACTCCAAAACCGCCCCTATCATACACTCCAAGGGCGCCTTTTGTTTCCCTTTCATTAAGGGATTTTTGGACATTTCACTTTTGTTTTGTAATAAGACTATAAGTAGGCTAATATTAGGTCTTTATTCCTTAGTTGTTGAATGATATTGAAAGACTATTCTCTAGATAGAGAGTGAGTTGTAACTGGAACTAGGGAAAGAACAAGTGTGGTACTCACTTGTGTTGTAAAATTGGCTAGAGACGTTGGTGCTTGAGTAGTGTATTCCCTCTTGTGTCTTCGTAGAAGTGTGCTATTACTATTGTAAGTCTTAGAGGTCCTTGGATTTGAGACATCCTTGGGTTATTAGGTCTTGTAATAGTGTATGTATCACTACCTATCCTTTCTTTCATGTACTAGTTTGTTCTTGTTTTAGTGGAAACCGTTGGTTCTTGTTATCTCATGTTGTTATTCCTCTTGTTATCTTGTGTTGTTGTTGCTGCCATGGTGTCATTTTGTGCCTTCCATAGTTGTCTTCATATCAAGGAAAATCATGCCTCCAAAATTGACAAAACACACCCAGGTGTCAAAATATCAAGCCTAACCATCTGGTTAGCCAAAGACTGAACCTCTAAAGCCAAAAGCCTCTCCTAGGTCAAAATATAAGCCAAGCTTCCCATACTAGTCATCTTCACATCTGCAACTATATTAGCCTTACCCCGATGATAGATAATAGTGAGACCATAATCCTTAAGCAACTTAAGACAACTACATTGCCTTATATTAAGATCTCACTGGGTGAAGAAGTACTGAAGACTACGGTTATTTAAGAAGATCTCACAGTGGACTCCATTTAAATAGTTCCTCCACAACCTTAATACAATCACAACCGCGCACAATTTCAAATCATGAGTAGGGTAATTCCTTTCATAAGGCTTTAACAAACAAGAAACACAATAAATTGCATCAACCCCTATATCAACACGACACCTAACCCAATGCCAGAAGCATCACAAAAGATGGTAAACCCAACCGCCCCTTGGGCAAAGTCAAGATAGGAGCTGATGTCAATAAATCCTTGAGATTTTGAAAGCTTGCCTCAAAAGCATCAAACCACTAAAAATAAATATCTTCTAAGTCAACTTGGTCAAGCCTGAAATAGATTAAGAACCCTCAACAAAGTGTCGATAGTAACCTACTAACCCAATAAAACTCTGAATTTCGATAGGAAAAGTTGGCCTAACTAAATTACGAACCACCACAATCTTTACCGGATTAACCATGTTACCATCCTTCGTCCCAACATGACCCGACAAAGAGATAGACTCCAGCCAAAACTCACACTTGGTGAACTTAGCATACAACTTCTTATCTCTCAACCTCTGAAGTACAATCCATAAATGCTCTTCTTAGTTGGCCTCACTCATGGAGTAAACCAAGATATCATATGTAAATATAATAACAAAAGTCAAGATACGACCTAAATAGCCTATTTTTCAACTCCATGAACATAGCTGAGGCATTGGTCAACACGAAGGATATGACCAAGAACTCATAATAACTATATCAAGTCTGAAAGACTATATTTGGAATATCTGAAGCTCTTATTATCAACTAGTGATACCCAAATCTTAAATTAATCTTTGAAAACACCAAATCACCTTAAAGATGATCAAACAAATCATTAATATCAGGAAGAGTATACTTATTCTGAACCATCACCTTGTTCAATTGTCAATAATCAATACACATGCACATTGACCCATCCTTTTTCTTCACAAACAAGATAGGCGCACCCCAAGGTAATACACTAGGTTGGATAAACCCCTTATCCAATAATTCTTGTAAATTTTCCTTCAATTTCTTTAAATCTACTAGAACCATCCTATAAGGAGGAATAGAAATGGGCTTGGTGCCCAAAACAACACTATCCGATGGCATACCAGAAAAATTTATAGGAAAAACAACCATAAACTTCACAGATAATAAGGCTATAATCCAAAGAAGGCGGTGATGCAACACTAGTATCATGAATATATGCCATGCAAGATAAACATCCTCTCTTTACAAAGAAATGAGCACATAGAAAGGATAAAACTCTATTGGGACGTGAATAAAGAGTTCCATTCCAAATATCCTTGTCACACTTAGAGAGGCTAAACTCACAATCTTAGCATAAAAGTTTAGAATAGCATGATAGAGACCTAACAAATCCATACCCAAGATGATATTAAAATATACCATATTTAGGATAATCAAATCTAACTAAGTCTCATAGCATGTAAAGGTCACTACACAGAATCAGTGCACTCAATCCACCACTAAAGAGTTTTCTATAGGGGTAGATACATGAATAGGCATAGGAAGAGGCTCAAGGGTAGAATCAAAACAAGAAGCAAAATATGCAAACACATAGAGAATATCAACTTGGATAAAATAACACAGATGAAAATGTAAAGCAAATAGGGATGATACCTGTAATAACAGTATCTGAAGCCTCTACCTCAAGTCTAATGAGTAAGGCATAGCACTATCCATGTTCGCTACTAGACTGAGTAACCCCGCAACCACTACTACTAAAACTACTACCTTTGCCTTGTGCACCTCTAGTAGTACCTCTACCACCCTGGGCATCACCTCTCAACGTCCATATAGGAATAGGCTTGAAAATACGATAAAGGCAATCCTTACCCATATGGTCAAATTCATCACACACAAAACAACCTTTATGGCCTAATTCAATTTAAGGGGGTGTGGCTGAGCTAGAACAACCACTTTAGGATGACGCTTGACTATCTGTAGCCATTAAACCTAAAGACTGCTTCCCAAACCCTACAAAGATACCTTCATTAGTCTACATTGGTAACCACAGAAACCTCTAAAATCTTTTTCTTGAGGGATGTGACTACTGAATTAGCCTTAACGGTGCACCCTCTTGGTGCCTCCCTAAGTAGATCAAAGGATAGACTCGATTATAATTGCATGATCCACCATAATATAAAATGACACCCCTAACACTACCATTTGAGCAGTAGCCAACTTAAAAAGAGTATCCAATCCCTTCGCAAACTTCTGAATTTTCTAAAACTCAGTGGCAATACTGGAAATAGAATATCTAGACATGGCATGGAAATGTATCGTATAATCAAAAATAGTATGAAGCCCTGATCCAAGTGATTAAACTCGTTTCTCATCTAATCTCTCAAACTGTAGGGCACAAACCTATCCAAAAAGGCCTCAACAAACTGATCCCAAGTCATATCTAGCAAACCAAAGGGTTTGCAACTAACAAATGACCTCTACGAATCTATGCTATATCTCTCAACTATTAGTAACTCTTTATGACTTGAGCAATCCAAGGTTATACAACTTTTCTTGGCAATCAATCAATAACTCCTAGGAATCTCTGCCCGCATCACCACTAAACTTAAATGGACCCTAGCAAGTAAATATCTCAAATTTTATCTAATTCTCAAAAGACATAACTATACCTAAAGCAATAGGAAGAATAGTAATTGTGATCCTATATGATGGGGAAACATAGATGAAGCTTGAATTCCTGGACTCAAAATGCCACACTCAAATACTTACATAAATGGAGAGCCAACACTCAGAGCCTATGGAATACAATAAGAAGATGTCGATACCAGTGAAGCAATACAATAAGAAGATGTTGATACCAGTGAAGGTACCACACTCAAAATCAAAGGAACACCATAAAAAGACTCTAGCACAGATAGAGGTACAACCTCAAAGCTTGAGTAATACTAGGTGCACACAAAGTAACACTGTCACAACACAAACCAGGGCATGGCCATAATAGGTATCTAAAGTCCCATATAGACCAGAGACCACCCCCTGCACCTTACCAAGTAAACACAACATTCCCAATGTCGAATAAATTTCAAACATATAATAAGATAGATTCAAGAACAATTGATACTTCTATGATTAATAACCAACCAACGGCCAAAACATCTGAACAATACCATCCAAGTCCACAGTTATCCAACAAAGCCTTCTAAATAAGAACCATAACTGAATATCAATGAAGTGTCAGGACATTCCCCCGACTATAACCAAAAATAAGTCTAAAACTATCTAAAATATAAGATATCAAAACATGATATGTAGTCTTTCGATGATTAGAAGCTCACCACTCCAATGTTAACTTATGAGTTGATCCTAAATCCTAATTACTGAGAAGAAAGAGTAGATGTATGTCCAGTTCCTGAATTGCATGGGGATATAGCTTTTAGAGACTCTTAGCAGTTGGAATGCTAGCATGTACCTCAAGGGTATAGGATAGCATAATGCCATGATCAATAGTTTAAAATCATTAAAGATTTTATGCACATCATCCAATGAAATATTCATATATATATATATATATATCACATACTGGGATAAGGAACGAGACTCAACATGCATTTTAAAATCTTAGTCTGGATTGTGTAGCTTAGCCATCATAACATACAAGGCACCCAGAGGCTATATGGGCCTAGCTCTCCCCTGCGTAATAATAGTTGGGGAACTCAAACAACTTGATAATATAGGCCCCAACATCCGCAACCACAGTTTCCAGTAGTGGTCTCGCGGACCCTGCTTTCACGATCAGTTAGACAACCCTCTTTAAAGCCTAATTAAAATAATTATCACAAAATACCATTTATTGAACCACAATACACATTTAGGTATACATTTTTGATATCTCCTTACCAACTACACTTGTAAGGTAACATTAACATGCCATAACAATTTTATTACTTGAGATGAAACCCTATCTTGACTTGCTTGAGGGAATTTAGAGAGCCTTTTGGAGTGTTTGAGAATACCCTACAGGGCTTTTAAGATATAAGTTTTAATTTCGGTGAGAGAATACCCTTTACTTAAAAGTTGGAAAAAAAGTGTTGCCATTGACTATGGGTCAACCATTGACTCATGGACACTCTTTATGACTTGTCAGCATAATTCATAATGAAGATAGAGCCACCAAGTCACCATATGCTGCTGATCTTATAACTTAATAACATGACTCATAATAGGACCCTACGACTCATGGGGTATAGTCATAGTCAACACAGAACCCAAAATTAGGGTATACACTGGGCACCCTACGATTACACCTAACAACTCGTAATAAATATTTACAGCTCTAAGTAAGCCACTCATACTCAGAGTAGGATCTAGCTACAAACTTACTGATTTGGTTATGACTTGTCCTAACAACCCATCAAGACACCTTACAATTCATAGGCAAAGTTGTAATCAAGGCAGTGAGTGCAAAATTCCAAGAATTTTCAAGGAACAAAAACTCGGGGCATTACAAACACCCTCCAAATGAGTCAGTAAACAAATTAATCAACCTTTAAAACTAGGGCAGTATTACTCTGTGGAATCTGAGTAGGCCCTATATCTCTAGCATGGTCAACCTCGAGCTTAAAGGAGATCCCTTTAGTACTAACTCTGGAAAGTAAAGATACTTATGCTCATCCTCTACCTCAAGACCATCCATGACCCATGAGTCGACCCTTAGGCCAAGTTCCCTCCTTGGATGCTAGCTCAAAATTTGTAGCCTCATGAGATCTAGTCCTCACTATCTATACAGAAAAGAGTGAAACTCAGTTTAGAATATAGCTTATCAAAAACTCACACGATGAGGAACAAAATAAGGAAGTTTTCTAAAGGTATCTTATAGACTCTCAAATATAGATACATACATCTATGTGTCTATTCATGAGACTCTACCTGACACCTTATTCTTATACTTATAAGATCATTGAACCTAACTACTCTTATACCAATTTGTCATGACCATAAAACTGTGGTCATGATGGAACTTATCATAGCTAAGCCTTGATAAGTAAGCCAATCACCCAAATTGATAAGTATAAAGAAAACAATACAATAATTCCCAAGGCAAGACTTCTAGAGCAAATTCAGATCCATACAAATACATCAATAGAGGAAGTCTGGATATAAGGATATCATAAACCATCTCAAAAACTAGTGTCATGGGGTAAGAACAATATAAATACAACTCAGAACTAGAAATACAACTAAATCCAAAAAATACAAGGTTGTCTTTGAATACAAAATAAAGACATCAAACGGATAGGAGGATGTCCGAGGTTGACTCTGAAGACATAGAGCAGCTAATACGTCAAAAATATCAATGACTAACCACATGTTCTCAGTTGTCGCAAAATACGCTTGTACGTATATCCATCAAAAGGGCACAGTAGGGATGAGTACGGTCCACTTATACTAAGTAGGTATCTTAGGCCAATTGAGCAAAGTAGAAAATAAGGTACATAAATACATACTATGAGCACATATCTTGCAGTTAAAAAATGTCACAAACAGTATCTCACACCATCTCCTCTTATAATTCTAAAATATAGCATATAAATAAGAAAATAGATACTCAAGAAAATTGAATGGACATGCATCGAATAAAACACAAAAGCACAATGTTGATGATGTATATGTATGAAATGTAATGATGATGATGATGATGATATGACTATGCATATCGAGCCTCAATGCTTCTAGGTAGGACCTATGGGAGGTTTGCTACACATATAATTTCTCAATACTCAATCCCAATCTCAGTGTCTATACTCATTTCTGACTCATGGACTACATAGAAAATTTTTTAAAAGTGTCTTATTTATGTCAAAACAGTGTTTTCTCAATAGTACCAATGTCTCATGAACGCATGTATGATGTGAGTATGTAATGCTCACAATCAAACCAATATGACGAACTTGAATCCATTTAATATATGTACATGGGAGCTTAGAATCTACTCTATATGTCAACCATCCATGATTTAATATAAGCAATGAACCATAAGTATGCATGTAAGCATCGTTTCAAATTAACCCAAACATGGAAATTTCTATCATGAAAAAAGAAACCAATGCATATACAAGATCCATAATACCATATAAAGCCCCCACACGAGAAACATACAGTAAATATAATCTCAAGTCACCATCCATAATAATATAAGCCCCCACACGGGCACAGAACAATAATAATATTACTGAAATACGGATTACATAAATATCACCTATACCCATAACATGCTTTTATATATATATATATATATATATATATATATATATATATATATATATATATTAACTATCCAACACTTAAGCTATAACCTACCTCACTATGTTAAGATCCAAGCCTAAAGCCCTTCAATATGAAACTCTCCTCTCTCGAATGACCTTGGAATCAACTAAAACATGCAAATATAGAATCTATGTGTTAAAAAAAAACCAACAATACCCATATTGCCTATTTTTATGTTGGGGTCAAAAAAGACCCGCAAAATGGGTAATTCAAACTAAAGGGTAAAAATGAAATTTTTGTTTAGAAAAATCTTAACCATAATTAAAGGAAGCCAAAGGAGAAAACTTTATTAAACATAGGTTAAAAATAAGGTTTTAATTAGAGGAATACCATTTAGGCCTTTCGGGATAAAAGTCCCCAAATATTGAATTGGAATTGAGATTTAAAAAAGGTATTAAACAATATAATCGAAGTAAAATAATTGAAATAGTAAGTTAAGCTTACCTGAGCTTGAAAATGAATGAAATAGACCAAAAATCCCTCAACCTGAAGCTCAAACTCTCAAGAATGAGAGAAAAATTGAGAAATGAGTTTTTTAATACCATTAGTGTTTTGATCACTAAAGAGGTCAATTGAGCGGTTATCGCTTAACCGAAGGGCAGACCACTTAAGCGGTCTGACCCCATACACATTTAAAGAAAGAGGTATTATCTTGTATTATTATTATAGAAGTACAAAACTTCTAACACCATATGCTAGCAACTTTTTTACCCTTCAAAAGAAAGTCATATTATAGAAATTTGTAATTTAATTATAGTCTTAATATTTAAGATTATCATCCACTAAAATGGTCTTGTATCGCTAAAATGGTCAATTGTATGCTTGAACAGTAGTTGCCCAATCTGTCAGGTCCGCTAAAGCGGTGCATGGGCTGTTTAAGAGGTCCTTTGGCCACTTAAATGGCTGCACCAGATTCAGCTAGATCAACAACTTTTCTAAGTTGGAAAGTTATTGATCAACACCTTAGGATTCATTCAAAATTCTATGAAAACAAATGAAATATAATACTCTACTAAATTCGTTGTTTTAGAGTCAATAAGGACATAAGATTTTTAAAATGAGGTTGTTTTCACAAAATTGAATCTCGAGATCCAATTTTACTAATTCTCATACTAAGGGTCGAAATGAGATCCAAAAGACATAAAACAAAACCAACCATGCTATCAATTCAAAATTAATGTTTTGCCTGCTGGCACAGTTCATTTTTCCATTCGACACTCAGAACAACAAATATTGGCTAAAGCCAACTATAATCTCTTTTCAAACTCTAATGACCATAAACACACATAAATTATTTTTCATCACATCAGAAACCATGACAATCATTCCCATACTCCAGAAACAACACATAACAACTGCAGAAAAGGGTGAAATGGTCAACATACATAAAAAGAGAAAATTTAGAGAATCAATTTATTACAAATAACTCTTTGGAGAGTTAGTGCCTAAATAGAAGAAGTCTTATTCAGAATTATTCATGCAATTACAAAGCAAAAGGGAAATTGGCAAATTGACTTGGCATTGTGCTACTTGAAGAAACACATCATCCAACCTAACCCAAGTACTAAGTTAGATAAGGTGTCTTAGTCTACATGTATTAAGAGTAGGTTATCGAGTTAAAATACTGATGTAATCTTTGTTCAGTAAAGTATAAACTGATTTAGGATTATTGTCTTCAAGTTGAAAAAAAATTGAAGACTTGAGATCACATACCTTGGTGGTTTGTGAGTTGCTTACAAATTAGAGTTTATAATTTTGTAGGTTACATAGGTTTGTAATCCTTTATTGAAAGGCTCCTTGTGATTTAGTGAAGTTGGAGTTAAATATTTTAGAGGTATAGGTCGTGGTTTTTTTACACCTTTAGTGAGTCATGTGTCTTCTACGTAAAAATTTTGTATTCTTTATTTTATATTTTACTGCTTCATCTATACACGTTAGGCAACTTATTTCACACGTAGGTCATGTTTAAGACAAAAGTAACTAATCTAAGTTGTGTAGAATATCAAATCTCTCCGTCCTTTTTAATTTATCCAATATTAACTTGACACACTCTTTAATAAGCAACAAATAATATTAAATGAGAATTTTCTACATTACTATTTGAATATAATAAATTCAACATTTTAGAAAACATATTGGGATGACTATAGTTAATATTGCATTTGTCTTTACTTGTTTAATTATTGATTTGCACACCTCTTAAAGAGAAATAAATAAAATAAAAAATTATTATATCACCTTTGAATATGATAGATCCAATGCTTTGGAAAATAACTATAGGTAATTATAAGGGTAATAATGAAATGAGGGGGTAATAAGGGAATATTAGAAATAGGTTATAAATTATTTCTTGATTTTTTAAACTAATCAAGTATAGAAGGACATATATTTTTAGTATAGTAGATCACTAATTGTAATATCCCATATTTGTCTAAGCTCAATTTAGCCCATAGTGTATGTACAAGGGGCTTAGAACCTGAAAATTTAGCTAAGTATTGGAGACTTAGTTTTACTTTTGGCATCTTAACTTTGATGATTTTTAGAGTGACCTTCCTGACCCTAAGACATAAGTTTTTGAGTTGATTAATGTTCAAGGGTATAAGTAGCATGTCTCGGGTATGTTTTAGATTTTTCGGATGAGGTTTGAACCATGTTTGAATTTCCAAAACAATAAGTCACCGCTATTGGAGCGTGTCACGGTAGACTAGCAATGAAGGCCTTGGTGTATCACGGCGAGGGGTCAATCATCATTCCATTTATAAATTTAAATTTCCCAAGGGCAGTCAGGTCTTTTCCCGTGGCTCCAATCCGTAAAACACAGGATATATCATCAGTTAAGCCATTATGTGCTCAATTTCCAAAATTCCTCTTTAAATTAAACCCTAGACATTACCCAAATTCATCAAGTTCAACCAGTATTTCATCAATAAAACTCAAGAATTCAAGCTTCACCACCAAAGAACGATCAAGAACGTCAATTCTCTTGCAAGATTAAAGTCTTAAGGTATGTTAAATATTCATCCACGGTTCCTTTAAACCCATGGAGTCCAAGTACCTATTTTTTTTGTTCTAAATCACGAGTTCACATAATGACAATGAGTTAATTTCATGAATATTTTGGGAATTTCGATTATGCATGATGTTTACAAGTGTTTTTAGTTGAAAAGTAGCCTTTACGAGTTTTAAGCATGAAATTCCATGTTAAATCCCCCAATGTATGGTTTTAGTGTTATGATTATGTTATTCCCACATGTTTCAATCATTCTCATGTCTAAGTTCATGAATTTGAAGTGTTTGATGAAATGCCTAAGAGATGAATTTTGAGCAATGACTACTTATTACTCTTTTGATGCTTTGGTATGCTTTTACTGTTAATGTTATCGAGTCCTAGGCATTCTGAATACCCAAATTTAGCTGTTTACTTAGTCGTAGTACTTTCAGAATGGTTTTCAGGCATATATTAGTATTATTAGTTCAGTTAATTATCCTATCAGTCAAGTTTATATCAATTCAGTATTCCGAGTTAGTTTAGTTGGGGGTAGGATTTAGCATCGAGTGAACCTAGGGATGGGGGAACATCTTCCAGTTGAGGGTGCGAACGTTAGTAGCAATCCCTGCGTTCCAAAACTATGTAGACAGCATAGGTTAGAGATGTTAACCGGTAGTTGAGGTTTGACTTATATCTCACTAGAGCACCTGCCAGTAAAGGGTGACTCTTTACTCCTTTGGGACTTTATTTTAGTGGATCTACGTAGCCAGTGTTAGTACCCTAGCATGGTGCTAACACCTTTCTAACTAGGGTCATAGTTTGGACCCCAATTAGCTCTTATTGAGGAATGTCGGTTAGATGATAGTTCCCACAGTCTCAGTACAGTATTCAGTTTAGAGTTCAGTTTCAGTCTTGTTTGACTATGGCATAAAGTAATTACTTGTTCAGTATCAGTATTTTAGTATTTCAGCTTACAAACTATCCCAATATTATGTCATATGCTTGGTCATGCATTTCTTAGATTTTACAGCTTTCTCGCATACTAAGTTATCTAATGCTATTTATTCAGTCAGTAATTATTCATGCATATGAGCCATGCATATTAGCCTAAAATTATTTAGCATACCAGTACATTAAAAGTACTGACCGCGTACTCATTTTTTAAGCTATGATATCTCATATAACCTAGATATCCTAGTGCACCAGCAACAGCAACAGCAGTGGTGAGTCCTCATATTCCCAAGATCTTTTATGTTTATTTTAGTATTTTAGTTTAGTAGTCAGCAGGAGTTTGTTAGGGAATTATCCCATCAACTCCACAGTCAGTCAGTTAGAGGCTTTCAGATACTTTCAGACAGTTAGTCAGTTATCAATTGTTATTGTCAGTCTTTACAGTATCATTTTTAGATATATTTTTTTCATGCATACTAACTCAAAGATATTTTTAAATGTTTAAACCTTATGGCATATCCATCTTTTTTTCCACACATATGTATCCTTTATTATCAATTTGTTCAATGCTCACAGCAAGTACTAGCTCATGTGTTAGCTTGTGGTCCCTTATGACTGTAAGCACCGTGTGGTGTCCAGGGTGTACTCCCGGGGCATTACAAACTTGGTATCAAAGCCTAAGGTTTTAAAGTGTCCTAGGGAGTCTGAAAGCCACATTGAGTAGAGTCTTATGCATGGGTGTGAAGTGCACCACACTTATGGACAAGAGGCTACAAGATGTTTTCGGAAAATTTTCCTTATTTAAGTATTTATTTTGTTCGAGTGAGCATGAGCTTAATTTAAACCCTCTTTATAATTAAATATTCTTTCTATTTATAGAACATACCTCTCAGAAAGAATAACAGAAGGAGAAATGAGAATCAGCCCGCACCTTTACCTATTCAAGAAGATCCGCTAAATGAGCATATCTCATATGCCGAATTCATAGCTGAATTCACTACTTTATTTCACTCAGTAGAAGCCCAGAATAATTAGTTGGCTGCTTTCCCATCCATTTCAATATCTAATACTACCGTATCTAGGATTTGGGAGTTCACTCGAATGAACCCTCCTTTGTTTTCGGGATTTACGTCTGATGAAGATCCGCAGGAGTTCCCCAAGATTGTTCAGAAGGTAAATGATAGTATGGTTGTGACTTAAAGTAAAAGTGCATAGTTGGGTGCTTACCTGTTCCAGGATATTGCTCACACCTGGTATAAGCAGTGGAAGGAGATAGAGGGGTAGATACAGGGCCTATTGAATGAGATGAGTTTACGATGACCTTTTTAGATAAGTTATTTCCCTTGGAATTAAGGGAAGATAAGGTTATGGAGTTTGTTAATTTAAGGCAGGGATATATGAGTGTGAATGAGTATACTCTTAAGTTTACTTGGCTAGCCAGGTATGCTCCTAGTGTGGTGTCTGATGATAGGTCTAGGATGAGTAAGTTTGTCTCTGGTATAGCTGATAGCGTGGCCAAGGAGTGCAAGACCATGATGATGATTAAGAAGATGGACTTGTCTAGGTTGATGGTCCATGCTCAACAGATTGAGGAGCAAAAGTTTAATGAAAAAGAAAAGGAGAATAAGAAAGCCAAAACACGTAGCTTCAGTTTTTCTCAATTGAGGTCGGAGGGTGGTACCCGTCCTTAATTCTGTCAAATAATTTTAGCCCTAGCTCTATATTTAACTAGTGTGCCAGCTCCAAAGTTCAAAAATGATAATCGGGATATGGAGCGAGGCCCTAAGCCCCAGGGAATTGTGAACAGTGGTCACACAAATCCTCTTTGCCAAAATACACTAGAAACCATTAGGGTATGTGTAGAGATGGCAGTGATATATTGTAACACCCTAATTTTCTAAACCAGAATTCTACACGGTGCTCATGACCTTGAAGGACCACAAGCTAACCCATGACTAATATCTATACCTATACACTATATAATATAACATAAAAATGCGGAAACATGTACTGAATGACCATAAGGTTCAAAAACATCTGATAAGAATAATGTCTTAAAATGGTTTAACAATACCAAAATAAATCTAAAATAACTGTCTGATATGCTATAGTTTAGAAAGCCTCTAAACTGTCTGAATAAGGAGTTATAATACCCTGTATGTTTCTAAGCTAGGAGATGAACCATTTTTTCTACCTATGAAACCTCTTATCCTATGAGTAGAATTTTAGTGCATGACTTACAATGAGTATCCTAGTGATAAGATAGCTTATGATGCATTAAGAATGTTCATATGAGTCACTTAAGGTAATACAAGCTAAGAGTTTTTGAATCCATCAAGTTTTAATGTTTGATTTTACAAGGGTCATTTTTGAACTAGTATAACTCAATGTTAATGTGGTATTTTGGATTATTTAGACAAACCAAATTGTAGATAATCAAATTAGCTTTCCAATGATACCAATTTTGCCTTAATCCAATACCCGAGTGAAAAGTTATGTACATTTTTGTGAGAGACAGTAAGGATATGCGCTTGGTTAGGCGCCGCCCAACCAAACTTAGGCGATTGGTTAGGCACCTCCTAAGTTAGTTCCAATGCCAAAAACACTCTGTTTTGAGTTATTTTGAGGGTAATTAAGTCTTTTAATACTCCTTACACGTCCCTAAACTTAACCCTATGAAATATATAGCTTCTAAACACATTACAACCCTATTAACATCTCAAAGCTCATCATCCGAGAGCACCATAGGAGAAAAACAACTAGGGTTGCATAATTAAGCTTGTAGATCCAATTTCAAGGAAATTCCTCCATCAATAACCAAGAACCTCCTTTCCAAGGTATGCGTAGTGTTCATCCACGGATTACTTTCGTCCGTGGAGTTCAAGAATCAATCTTTAAAATACAAAAGCTTGGTTGATTGTGGTGATATGATCATACCCATGTTGATGCTTATTTGTTTTGCTATATAATAGTATGTGTGAGTTGATTTATGGATCCCTTTCATCCATAAAGTTCAAAAACCCTCTTTTTCATTATAAAGTATGATTTCTATATTATTGGGTGTTGATGATCATGTTGTTGATATTGGGTGATTCCCAAGATGGAATCTTTATATGTTTTTTTGAATTTCATGATATCATTTGTTGATGATCATGTTGTTGATATTGGGTGATTTCACCTATGCTTAATATGTAAATGTAAGGTGTTTGATAAAATGCCTAAGAAACTAGAAATCATGCAATATAGCTAAATTGTGACTAAGTGAAGGATTCATGATATACCCTTATGTTCCAATGACTTCTATGTTGATAATGTGCCTTGTAAATGTTGTTGGAATACTCATGAACTATTCTTATGAGATTATGCTATGTTTACTTGCAAATCCTACTTATGAACAAGATGTATGATAACCATGCAATCCACATGAATTTCCATGCTATTGGTATGTTTTGCCAATATGATTATGCAATGAACATGATATTAAGATTGTGGAAGTACTTCCATGTGATATGAAATCCTTTCCATGCAATACATTGTTGATAACCATGCTTAGTATGAGATCCCTACTTATGATATTATAAATTATGGACTCTACTCTTATGATCAAGTCAGTCATTTGTGTCAATTTCCTTCCATCGAGTCCTGGGGGTACTTGTACCCAAAAAATATAGCTGTGTGTCTAGAGCCATGTCATGTTTTCACAATACTCTCAGTCAAGCCATGATCTATAGAATTCGATCAGTCATGTGACTCAGGAAAACTCAGAAATCTCAGTAATCTCAGTAGTCCAATAATCTTAGTAATCTCAGTGCTCAGTAACCTCAGCAACCTCAGCATTCATAGTCAATCTCAGTAACTTCAGTACTCTCAACTAGTTCTCAAAACTCAGTACATTCTATCAGTCATTGTAATCCAGTAAACTAAAGTTTAGCTCTGTTAAATAATACCACTAGTATCAGTCCAGTTAATCAGTATCAGTTCAGCTAATCTGTTCAGTTCAGTTATTTAGTTCAGCTTAGCTATTCAGTTCAGTGTCCTTCATATGGGAGTAGAAGCTAGCACCGAGTGAACCCAAGGATGGGAACTCACCCGCCTATTCAGGGTGTGATTCTTAGTAGTCATCCTTATGTTTCAGAACTACGCAGCCAGTGTAGGTTGAGATATCTTAACCCGTCAGATTAGGGTTGATGAGGTGGATTAACCCGTCAGTTTAGGGTTCCCACTGTTCTCATTGAGTACCTGCCAGTATAGGGTTCTCACAGCTGTCCTTACCAGTGGCGCAGTATTGACACCCATCCGTCGGGGCAGAGATTGGACCCCAGCTTAGCTATTATAGTGTATTTGGGGAATGTTGGTTAGATAACTACTTCCAATAGTTTCAATTATAGATTTTAGAACTGTCATCTATAGCTACCCATCTCAGTAAAGAACTCAGATAGTTCTTCAGATTTTAGTATATCAAGACTGTCAGATACAGTCAACTCAGAAATAAAATTAAACTCAGATAGTTTCCTTCAGATTTATGGACTGTCAGATACAATCACTTATGCTATCAATCACAAAAGTTATCAGAACTCATGCTATTAGTACTCAGCTTCAGGACTGTCAGATACAGTCAATCAGACCAGTTCTTCATAATTTGAACTGTCAAGAACAATCATTCCTTTATCAGTAATATAGTATCAGTCTCCCAGTATTCAATAATATAGTACCATATACATCACTTATTAGTGATTTACATATCAATATCAGTAAACTCAGTCTTTCAGAATCTCATTATCAGTACACTCATGTTGTCAGTATTCAGACTCTGTAGTCAATATCTCCATTAGTTCAGTTACAGTTATGTATGCATGTATGTACTCTCACATTCATATCAGTCAGTATTTTTCATGCATATAACCCTTTACATTTAGCCTTCCTCACTCTTATACTCAATACATTCAGACGTACTAACGTATTTGCGCTATGGTGCTTTCTCTTATGTTACACCATAGGTTCAGAGGCATGAGCTCCAAATCAGCAGTAGATTTCAGGATCTGCAGTCAGAGTTAGACGTGAGTCCTCATCCTTCAAGGACATGATGATTTCATTTCTATTTCAGTTTTCAGTTTATTTCAGTAGTTGGAGTTAGTTGGGGACATATCCCATCAACTCCTTATTTAGTTCAGTTAGAAACTTTTAGAATAGATGTTATATTAGATTTTCAGACTTCGATATTTATGTTTCTTTTTGTTATTGTTATACCATATTTTTCAGATATGTTTCAGTATTGAACCTTATGGCCTTACAGTTTATGTTTTCGCATATTTTATGAGATATTATGCAATTTACAAGTATAGATATCAGTCATGGGTTGCACCATGTAGCATTCCGGTTCAGCGAATTGGGGCATTACAAACTTGGTATCAGAGCCTAAGGTTCAATAGTGTCCTAGGAAGTCTGAAATTTGCATCAAGTAGAGTCTTGTACATAGGTGTGTTATGCACCACACTTATGTGCAAGAGGCTATGAAATGTTTTAGGAATAGTTTCCCTTCTTTCATGTCTCAAGATTGTGCTATGGTAAGTTTCTCTAAGGAACCCATGTAGATTTATATCATGCACCCCTCATGTTTAGTTTACCTTACTTTTACGGTAACAAAAATAGTGAAGTTCAAATTCTTAAAGATAGGGCTTTCTTAGACAGTTCCTACAGTCAGTTAAGGGATTAGCCACAGACTTAAACAATATCCTATCAGTTCATTATTGTTCCAAGGTCGTACAGATTTTATGCATGATCATGAGAACTAATTCTTAAATCCAGAAGTTTAGCAGTAGCATACTTGGGATAGTATTATTCTATTTGATTAGATTATGTATTCATGGGGATTAGATCAGTAGGCTTGAATAGTACGAGCTAAAAACTTAAGTTTATTGACTCAAAATTAAGCATGAAGGTGTGAATGTGATATAAGCAGTATAAGAGGAAATAAAATCAGATGATGTGTTTAGTAAGACAGGAAGGTATTGAATAGAATGTAGGTATGTGATGGTAGATCAACTGACCAAGTCAGACTTTCAAGATTCCAGTAGTAGTGCTAGTATGTATAGAAAAGCAGTAAGGGAAGACGATTCCTAACCTATCCTCTTCTCAGTGCAAATATTTGTACTTTAGCTATCACGAAATCCACTCAGGTCTTACATATCAACTCTATGGTAATGAACCATGCTCATGTATCTCTTTTTCCATAATCATGTATGAATTCAATTTCTAGCATAAGGAGTCCCTTTTACTCCACAGTATGAGTCATGTTCCATGAGCATAATCTACTTTCACGCACTTTCCACGGGATCATGTGCACCTTCAGTTCCCAGTATAAGGGGTTCAGTTCCAGCTCCCTCAGTATTCAAATCATGTCCCACGAGTATAGAAAACTCTAGACTTAGTTCATGCAGCTCATGACTCATGTACGCATATCATGCTTTCCAGTATACTTAGCTTCCATGACTCATGCTATGCCCCTAAAGATCAGATACATTTAGACTAAGTCATGTATATCCTCAGTTCAGACCTTATTGGTAAATCCAAACTATTGATATTTTTTTCCTCAAGTTTCAGTCATGTGTCAAGTTTAGTTTGTATCTATTCATGTTTCAGGTCCTCCTGATTTACTCCTCCAGTTAGCTCTCCTTATGGAACAGTGTAGTGATGAGTAGTTGTTTAGATAAGAGAAGATTGTTCCATGCTTACTTTGCACGAAGGTGTAGTTGTGAAGATAGGCTTGAATGTCATGATAAACGTGCAAGTAAACGTCTAGCAAGGGGTCGTATTTAGAAGTTGGGAAAGTACAAAGTGTAAGTGTACATTTAGATCCTTGACTTATGTCATTCCCCAGCATGTAGCCATCAAAAACTCAGTTGCCAACTCAATTATAGTTTCAGTATCCAGCACTCAGTGATCAGTGTTCAGTCCTTGAATTTAGTACTTTTGTACTAGCTATAGGCTTAGTTATAATGTCATCCTCAGTTCAGTAACCAGATTTGAAACTCAGTTCAGTTCCAGACGTCAGTACTCAGTTATCAGTGTTTCAGTACCCCAGTTTATAGAATACCTCAGAGCCATGTCGTAGCTTGGTTTCCCATTCAAAAATAATACAGACTTCATGAATCCATGCTTAGATACCTCATTCTACTCATTTAGTCCTTATCTCCTATGCATAAAACTCAAAAATCTCAGCCTAGCTATTTAAAATAAGTACAGTTTAGCTTTGCAGATCCAATATTCAGCTATCAGTTATTCAGTTAATCAGATAAGTTAGTATATTTATGCACTCGTGTTCAGCTCAGTTCATGTATCATGTCTCAATTTCAGATCCTAGTTATTCAGTCATGACTCTGTTCCTAGGTGTTTTGAACATCGCCTTAATTTCCCTTAGTAGCTCATCCAAGTAAGTATTCTTTGAGGGACATAGTGTCCTAAGAGGGAGATACATCATATCCCCAAACTTTCATGACATAAACATGCTGCTCTCTTTTTTTTTTGATAAATCCAGTTTGGAGAAGGGGTACTCATAAGATAACCCTCAAGCTCTAACTTCAGTCGTGCGCCATGTTTCCAAGATTCAGTTCAGATCATGATATTCAGTAGATCTACCACGTCCCAGACTCAGTTATGTTCTCATGTTTCTAATCATGCATATGGAGTAATTAATCTCAAACTTATTGGTATTATCAGTTCAAGGTAACAGTTTTCATTAAACTTACTCGTTTTCATGTTCATATTTCAGTGTCAAACTTGGTATTTAGTTCCATGCTCAGTTTTTAGTTCAAACTTGATACCTTTACCAATGTATGTTCATGAGTAAGTTTAGTCATGAATTCACGCATCAGATATGTGTGATCATCTCATTAGTACTTTCAGTCATGCATTCACGTATTATGTCAGTCATATAATCATGGATCAGATATGCATGGATTTAGCCTTTCAGTTATGCATTAGATATGCATTATCATTTTGAGAAAACTTACTTTATTAGAATCCTCAGTCTTATATTCATGAATCAGCTTCCCAAGCATCAGATATGCATGTTCAGTATGTTGTGCTCAACTTTCAGTCATGCCAGTCATGAACCCATGTTTCAGTAGTGTATGCCTTGTACGTACTTCATCTTATCATCTCTCCCGCTTTAGTTAATTTCCATTCGAGGACGAATGTTCCTAAGGGGGAGATACTGTAATACCCCATATGTTTCTAAGCTAGGAGACAAACCATTTTCCTACGTATGAAACCTCCTATCCTGTGAGTAGTATTTTAGTGCATGACTTACAATGAGTATCCTAGCGATAATATAGCTTATAATACATTAAGCATGTTCATATGAGTCACTTAAGGTAATACAAGCTAAGAATTTTTGAATCCATCAAGTTTTAGTGTTCGATTTTACAAGGGTCATCTTTCAACAAGTATAATTCAATATTAATATGGTATTTTAGCTTATTTATACCCACTAAATTGTAGAGAATCGAATTATCTTTTCAATAATACCAATTTTGCCTTAATCTAATACCCGAGCAAAAAGTTATGCCCATTTTCGTGAGAGATAGTAAGGATAGGTGATTGGTTAGGTGCCGCCTAAGTCAGTTCCAATGCCAAAAACACTCCGTTTTGAGTTATTTTGAGGGTAATTAAGTCTTTTAACACTCCTTACACATCCCTAAACTTAACCCTATGAAATATATAGCTTCTAAACATATTACAACCCTATTAACATCTCAAAGCTCATCATCCAAGAGCACCATAGGAGAAAAACAACTAGGGTTGCATAATTAAGCTTGAAGATCCAATTTCAAGGAAATTCCTCCATCAATCATCAAGAACATCCCTTCCAAGGTAAGCGTAGTGTTCATCCAAGGATTCCTTTCATCCGTAGAGTTCAAGAATCAATCTTTAAAATATAAAAGCTTGGTTGATTGTGGTGATATGATCATACCCATGTTGGTGCTTGTTTGTTTTGCTATATAATAGTATGCGTGAGTTGATTTATGGATCCCTTTCATCCATAAAGTTCAAAAACCCTCTTTTTCATTATAAAGTATGATTTCTATATTGTTGGGTGTTGATGATCATGTTGTTGATATTGGGTGATTCCCAAGATGGAATCTTTATATGTTTTATGAATTTTGTGATATCATATGAGTTCTAAACATGTAAATTTGGTTGTTCATGATGTATAATTTGATGATTTCACCTATTCTTAAGATGTAAATGTAAGGTGTTTGATAAAATGCCTAAGAAACTAGAAATCATGCAATATAGTTAAATTGTGACTAAGTGAAGGATTCATGATATGCTCTTACGTTCCAATGACTTCTATGTTGATAATGTGCCTTGTAAATGTTGTTGGAATACTCATGAGCTATTCTTATGAGATTATGCTATGTTTACTTGCAAATCCTACTTATGAACAAGATGTATGATAACCATACAATCCACATGAACTTCCATGCTATTGGTATGTGTTGCCAATATGATTATGCAATGAACATGATATTAAGATTGTGCAAGTAATTTCATGTGATATGAAATACTTTCCATGCAATACATTGTTGATAACCATGCTTAGTATGAGATCCCTACTTATGATATTATAAATTATGGACTCTACTCTTATGATCAAGTCAGTCATGTGTGTCAGTTTCCTTCCATCGAGTCCTGGGGGTACTTGTACCCAAAAGATATAGCTGTGTGCCTAGAGCCATGTCATGTTTTCATGATACTCTCATTCAATCCATGATCTATAAAATTCGATCAGTCATGTGACTCAGGAAAACTCAGAAATCTCAGTAATCTCAGTAGTCCAGTAATCTCAGTAATCTCAGTGCTCAGTAACCTAAGCAACCTCAGTATTCACAGTCAATCTCAGTAACTTTAGTACTCTCAACTAGTCCTCAAAACTCAGTACATTCTATCAGTCATTGTAATCCAGTAAACTAAAGTTTAGCTCTGTTGAACAATACCACTAGTATCAGTCCAGTTAATCAGTATCAGTTCAGCTAATCAGTTCAGTTCAGTTATTTAGTTCAGCTTAGTTATTCAGTTCAGTGTCCTTCATATGGGAGTAGAAGCTAGCACCGAGTGAACCCAAGGATGGGAACTCACCCGCCTATTCAGGGTGTGATTCTTAGTAGTCATCCTTGTGTTCCAGAACTACATAGCCAGCGTAGGTTGAGACATCTTAACCCGTCAGATTAGTGTTGATGAGGTGGCTTAACCCATCAGTTTAGGGTTCCCACCATTTTTATTGAGTACCTGCCAGTATAGGGTTCTCACAGTTGTCCATACTAATGGTGCGGTATTGACACCCCTCCAGTCGGGGTAGAGATTGGACCCCAGCTTAGCTATTATAGCGTATTTAGGGCATGTCGGTTAGATAACTACTTCCCATAGTTTCAGTTACAAATTTTAGGACTTTCAGCTATAGCTACCCATCTCAGTAAAGAACTTAGATAGTTCTTCAGATTTCAGTATATCAGGACTGTCAGATACAATCAACTCAGAAATAGAATTGAACTCAGATAGTTTCCTTCAGATTTATGGACTGTCAGATACAGTCACTTATGCTATCAATCACAAAATTTATCAGAACTCATGCTATCAGTACTAAGCTTCAGGACTTTCATATACAGTCAATCAGACCAGTTCTTCATAATTTGAACTGTCAAGAACAATCATTCCTTTATCAGTAATATAGTATCAGTATCCTAGTATTCAGTAATATAGTATCAGATCCATCACTTATTAGTGATTTACATATCAATATCAGTAAACTCAGTCTTTCAGAATCTCATTATCAGTACACTCATGTTGTAAGTATTCAGACTCAGTAGTCAGTATCTCCATTAGTTTAGTTACAGTTACGTATGCATGTATGTACTCTTACGTTTATATCAGTCAGTATTTTTCGTGCATATAACCCTTTACATTTAGACTACTTCACTCGTATACTCAGTATATTCAAACGTACTGACGTATTTACGCTATGGTGTTTTCTCTTATGTTACACCATAGGTTCAGAGGCATAAGCTCCAATTCAGCAGTAGATTCCAGGATCAGTAGTCAGAGTTAGACGTGAGTCCTCATCCTTTGAGAACATGATATTTTATTTCTATTTCAATTTTCAGTTTATTTTAGTAGTTGGAGTTAGTTGGGGACATTTCCCATCAACTCCTTATTCAGTTCAGTTAAAGGCTTTCAGACTAGATGTCAGATTAGATGTTTAGACTTCATTATTTATGTTTTTTTTGGTATTATTATACCATATTTTTCAGTTATGTATCAGTATTGAACCTTATGGCCTTACAGTTTATGTTTCCGCATAATTTATAAGATATTATGTAGTTTACAGATACAGGTATCAGTCATGGGTTAGCTTGTGGTCCCTCAGGGTCATGAGCACTGTGTAGCATTCCGGTTCAGCGAATCGGGGAATTACAGGAGTTGATGGAATATGTCTTCAACTAACTTCGTCTATCAAAACTGAACTAAAATAATAAATAAAATAAAATAAAATTGTCCTCAAATGGATAAGGACTCACTGTAACTATACGACTGGAATTCTACTGCTGATCTAGAACACGTACCTCTAAACCTATGGTGTAACATAAGATAAAGCACCATAATGCAAATGCGTCAGTACGTCTGAATGTACTAAGTATATGAGCGAGGTACGCTAAATATAAAGGGTTATATGCATAAACAATGCTGACTAATATAAACGTGAGAATACATACATGCATACATAACTGTAACTGAACTTGTGGAGATACTGACTACTGAGTTTGAATACTGATAATATGAGTGTACTGATACTAAGATACTGAATAGATGAATGACTATTTCTGACAGTTTGAATTATGAAGAACTGGTCTGGTTGACTGTGTCTGATAGTCATGAAGCTGAATACTGATATAATAAATTCATGGGCGTTCCGACAATATATACTATTCATAATAATAGCATGGAAACCATTTAAGCATAGGGTAATGGCAAACATGTAACATTTAGTTCATATCATAATAATTTGGGGATAACTGATGTGATACTTCAAAATCATGATCTTGTTCATAGCATGTAAGGTATATAGACACACTATGAATCCGTTCCCCAATCATTATGTACATTCCATTAACACATATATTGCACAACAATGGCAAGTGAGATCTTTGAACATAATAGACTAGCATGAATTTATCATATAGTTCACCCCTAAGTTATAATACATGATTTTTATCATTTTAGGCATTTTATCAAACACCTTACATGTATAATATTGAGCATAGGTGTACTTAACAAATTTAGAAATCTTGAACCACCTAAATTCATGGGTTTCCAACTAATATGCCCATACACTTCTTGGAAACACATTTAGATACCATCTTGAATCACAATTAACAACCATCAACATGAACATAATCATACAACAACATAAAGATCATAATTTATTATTTAAAACATGGTTCTTCAGCTCCACAGATGAAAGGGATCCATGGATAAACACTACGCATACCTTAGGCTTGCTCTTGAGGAGATGATCTTGAGAGGAAACCCTAATCTTGTGGTTGAGAGTGTATTAGAGAGCTTTTTGAGATTTTTAACTAAAGAGAATGGAAGATAATATATTTCTTGAGGGTTATAAGTCATGGGAAGTAAAGAAAAAAGACCAAAATACCCTTACCAAAAATCCCTTAATTGATGGGAAAAACAGCTGACGACATTTGTGATAAGCCATCATACTGGTGATAGGTCGTCACTAATTGTCATCACAAAAAGGTGAAATCTTGGTTTTCTAGTTAAGGTTGATGACATTGGTGATAGGCCGTTACGGGAGTGATGGCTTGTCATAAAATGTTGTCTCTGGGGGTAAAAATCTATCCCGGGATGACGACATTGGCAATAGGCCATCACAGGCGTGATGGCTTGTCACAAAATGTCATCACTGGGTTTCTCAGCCTAACATACTGGAGTAAAATAGGCATAACTCCTTGCTCCTATATTGGATTTAGTAAAAATTAGTATCATTGGAAAGATAATTCAAAGATATTTTATTTGATATATACTAAGCCACACAGTTTATCATATACAATGAGTTATGGTTGAATGAAGTTAACCCAAGTTTTGACGCTCACTAAAACTTGAACGATAGGAAAGCTTTCAACTTGTACTATAGTCAGGGGACCTCTATAATATAAATTCATACTCAAATAGATTCCCACACTACATAATTAATTAACACGCTAAATTTACATAGGATTCGAGGCTTTTGAAATGTCTACGCATAGAAATGAAGGATTTTCATCTTAGTTCAAAATATGGGATATTACATATATGTTTTGGGTGGGGAAAGATAGGCCACGGGGTCAGGGATTACCCATAGTGTGGTCAGAAGGGTCAGTCCAGTCATCCCTCAATTCCAGTCGCCTGACTCAGTAGGGTGTCGCTTTTAGTGCCACCAGTGGCCAGCACCCAAATAGATTATATGCACTTCAGTCTCAGTAGGATCAGGAAAATTCTCCTGATATGGTTACTGGTACATTGTAGCTCTTTTATTTACATGTTTATGCTTTGTTATATCTTGAAGCTTCTCTTTATTTTGTAAACCTTTACATAGTTGTTGATTTTGGTGTCAGTCCTGAGACTTTAGTAGAATCCTTTTCAGTGTATACCCCATTAGGTGTCTCTACTATAGCCAGGTAGGTATACAGGAACTGTCCGGTCATAATATCCTAGAAAGACACTTCAGTTGATCTTGTGGAGTTAGAGATGATGGATTTTGATGTCATTCTTGGCATGGATTGGCTCCACTCATTCTCTACTTCAGTTGATTGTAGAAATAGAGTTGTTAATTTTCAATTTCCTAATGAACCATCCCAAGAATGGAGGGGTAGTACTTCAGCACTTAGGAGATAACTTATTTCGTACCTTAAAGTGAGAAAACTGATATCTAAGGGGTGTTTCTACCATCTAGTTTGATTTAAAGACTCTAGTTCAGAGACTCTCTGATGTGCCCTAGAATAATTGCGAGGTCTTAAGCAACTTTTGTTGTTTTTCAATGTATTTATGTTGATTTTACAGTATAAGCTGATGGAGTAGAGAACCAATAAGAATGGAGGCAAGGAAATTGAAATTTAGAGAAAGCTGAAGAAAAGTATGGCTAACGATATTTGTGATAAGTCATCAGACCCATGACAGGCTTTCACAGTTGTCATCAAATGTAACCAGAGAATTGGCATGAATTGAATATTGTGACAATATCTGGTGATAAGACGTCAAAGTGTGATAAGCCATCACGGATGTTGTCAGCCTTAACGAGAGAATGAGATTTCCAGTAACGCTGTGACGGCATGTCGTGATAAGGCGTTAGAGTTATGATAAGGCATCAGGATTATCATCAGCCTTAGGCAGAAATTCTCAAAATGGAAGAAGAGCTGACGACATCCATGATGATCCGTCAGACTCCTGATAGGACGTCATCATCATCGTCAACCTGAGACAGCAAAAGTCAAACTTAAAGAGAATCTGACGATATCCGTGATAGGCCGTCAAACTTCTGATAGGCCATCACGGTCTCCGTCATCTATTCCGAGAAAAATCTATAACTTTAGTTTTATTTCCTTATTTAGGGTTAATTATTTAAAAACTTTGTTTGAGGGTTTTCAAGGAATTGGTTGACATATCTCACAAGATAGCATATATGATTTCTCTCTCTCTCTCTCTCTCTCTAAGACCAATATTTTGGAGCTTTGCCTTATGAGTCAATTCAAAGTATACTTTTGATTTTCTTCATCATTGTAAGTTAATCCTTTCAGTTATGAATTCAATTTGCATACTTGTTTCTTGTATCATGAGTGGCTAAACACCTGTAACCTGGATCATGAGATCTAAGGTTAGGTCATGATAAGGTGTTAAATACTCAAGATTTAATAGGTATTAGGATCTCTTGGTAATTCTGAGATTATAATTTACGTCTGTTGGTTACAAATAGTAGGCATACCTACTTTGATTTTCTAGAGAAAGAAATCATAAACAGTAGGAAGTGATTATCAACAGGGACTCAGAAAGGCTTCGTTTAATAATCAGCGTTATAACAAGGTTGATTAACCTGAGGTAAAATCTGAACAGTGCATAGCAATTCCCTAAGTCTGAAAGGATTAGGAAATTAGAGCCATGAATAGGTCGACAGATATTTGAGCATATCATCGATAAATATAGCTTGTGATCTTAACCACCGTGAGAGTCTTGAGTAAATTTTAGCATATGTCATGTACTGTAAGCCCTAGTGAACATAATCCTGGTTATTTCATAAAATATTGATTACGAACATCAAATTCAAAGTGACAATCAATTATCTGCAAAACTTAAATCCCATTTCAAGAAACAGTAAACTACCAGTGAATTAAATCATAAACAACTTGAGTCACACCTTATTCCCTGTGCGATTTGACCCCAACCTAGCTGGATTTTATATTGACAATGATCACTTACACCCATTTAAGAGTGTAATTTGAGAGTTATCAATAATGGCACCATTGCCGGGGAATACAGTTGTAAACTAAAAGTTTGGGTGAGCTAATTTATTGTTAGTTATGTTTTCTATATTTACGTTTGTTTGTTGTTTTTGTTTATTTGTAGGATCTTAATAGTGTACGCCAAGCACAGCTTAATTCGGAACTCCAACGCATAACAAGGAATGGAAGAACAGCCGTTTCAGTATGAGTTTGATGATGATGATGACGGTATGGATGGAGCAGGTGCAACGGATGCCATTATTTCTCCACCGTTGGCTCCTGGAGAAAAGTTCAACATTACAAGCATGATGATCCAACTCCCAAACTTGAAAGGGTTATTTGGAGGCCTTCCTGGGGATGACCCTAAACCTCTATCTGGTGAATTTTGTCACCATTTGCAAATCTTTTGATAACCCAGGAGTGAGCCAGAACGCTATCCAGTTGAGGCTATTCCCATTTTCTCTATCTAAGGAGACAACATTGTGGCTGAATGAGCTGACGCCTGATTCTATAACTAATTGGTGGAAGTTAAAAGGAGTTTTCCTAGAAAGGTTCTTTCCATCTTCCAGGAGGGTACAGTTGAGGGATGATATCAGCAACTTTAGACAGCTCCCGAATGAGGCCTTGCATGAAACTTGGGAGTGGTTCAAGAAAAAGCTGACACTTTCTGAACCACAACATGACGGACATAAATTTGATGGAGACTTTATATAGGTCTCTTAACTCTGTAACAAAGATGATTGTAGATAACGCCGCTAGCGGTTCATTTGTTGATCTATCTTTTCAAGATGCCTCAAATATGCTGAATAGAATGACCAAACAAAGTCAGGCTTGGTACACCAGGGATTCTGTGGTGGCAAGACCCACTATTCATTTTGGAATAAATACTGAACAACATAGGAGAGATGAGGAGCAAGATCACGATATGGCCCATATAAAGACTCAGATGGACTTGCTCACCAAGCACTTATTATCGGGGAAGACTGAGAAAGTAAAGGTTGCAAATTCTCAGGATCGAGTTAATGTTGAGACTAAAGAAGAGGATAATTATGTTAATATTCAGGGGAGTTTCTGAGGCAATAGCCAAGGGAATCAAGGTCGAAACATTTATGACAAGCCTGGTTACAGAGACAGGGAGCAAGGGAACTGAAGAAGCAAAAATGAAAGGAGTGGGTTATATGTTCTTCCTAGAAATCAGAAAGCTACTGCAACTAGCTCTGGAAAGATATCTATGAAAAAACTATTGGAGGGAGTTGAGGCTACCAACTTAGGGGTAAATACTATGACCAGTGAATTTTCTTCTCTGAGTTAGTTGGTTAGATCACACTCAACTTCTATCAAGCAGTTAGAGCAGCAGATGAGCCAACTTTCTGCAGCGCTGAACCAAGGAAGAAGTAGTTCTGTATCTTGTGAAATGGGTCAGAATCTGCAAAATGATGGCTCATGTCTGGCTATTACCACCAGGAATGGTAAGATCTTACCTGGCCCTTCTGTTAGCAAGTCTGCGAATAATGAGGTAGTTGTGGATAAACCAGAAAAAAGTAATCCAGGGGATTCTAAGAAGCTGAATAGCTTTGTTAATGCTTCAGAGAAGGTGAGGGAGAAGAAAGAGGAAGTGATGTTGCAAACTATCCCAAGACCACCACCTCCCTTTTCTCAACGATATAGGAAAAAGGCTGATGATGCCAAATTTAGCAAATTTATGGCAATGCTCAAGCAATTGACAATAAATGTGACTTAGATTAAGGAACTTGAGAAAATTCCAGTATATGTGAAATTCATGAAGGACCTTATGATGAAGAAACGAGCGGTGAGCTACAAATTGGAGATAGATCTCCACGTTTGTAGTGTTATCTCTACAAGGACCTTAATGCAGAAGAAGTCATACCCAGGTGCAGTCACTATTCCCTACACAATTGGAACTATGGAATTCACCAAGCACTGTGTGATCTGGGAGCAAGCGTTAATTTGATGCCATTGTCTATTTATAGAAAGTTGGGTCTGGGGAATCCCACACCCTCTAACATGAGACTGGTGATGGCGGATAGGTTAGTAAAGTGACCTATCAGCATTCTACATGATGTGTTAGTAAAGGTTTCTAATTTCATATTCCCTGTAGACTTTATCATTCTGGACTGTGAGGTGGACTTCGAGGTGCCCATTATCTTGGGTCAAGCTTTCCTCGCAATCAAAAGTGTGTTGATCGATTTGAGAGCGAATGAGCTCTTATTCAGGATGAATGATGAAGTAACACGGTTCGATATAGGTAAATCAATGAAATAGAATGAGAAAATGAGTGTGTTCTCAGTAGTTAATGTGTATTTTGAGGACAAACAGGACACGCCCATAACTGAGCAACTTGTTATTGAACCTTTGGCTACAGTCATGATCAATTATGATATTGAAGGAAATGGGGAGTACAAAAAGACAATTTGTGCCTTGACAGGCATGGGTTCATATCCTTATACTCCCAAAAAGTTGGACCTCGATCTGGTTAATCGACCAACGCCACCAGCCAAGCCATCTATTGAAGAGCCTCCAGTATTAGAGTTAAAAGAGCTGCCTGGACATTTATAATATGTGTTTCTGGGTAAAGGGAACACGCTACCTTTTATTATTGCATCTGATTTAGGAGAACAACAGGTGAATGCACTTATTTTAGTACTTTAGAAGCACAAGAGAGCAATAGGGTGTACCATTGCAGATATTATTGGTATTCCCCCGGGCATCTGCACGCATAAAATTTAACTTAAAAAAGATTGTATTTCAACCATAGAACATCAGCGCCGTCTTAACCTACCAATGCAAGAGGTGGTTAAGAAGGAGATTACTAAATGGTTGGATGCAGGAGTGATTTACCCTATTTTTGATAGCAAGTGGGTGAGCCCAGTTTAATGTGTGCCTAAAAAAGGGGGTATGATGATGGTTGCTAATGAAAATAATAAGTTGATTCCACTCAAGCCAGTAACTGGTTGGAGAGTTTGCATGGACTATCGTAATTTAAGCTCTTGGACTCTGAAGGACCACTTCCCAATGCCTTTTATGGACCAAATGCTTGACCGATTGGCCTGTAGGGGGTGGTATTGCTTCTTGGATGGTTATTCTGGATATAACCAAATTTGTATTGCTCTTGAAGATTAGGAGAAGACGATATTCACATGCCCATATGGCACATTTGTATTTAAGAGGATGTCATTTTGTCTATGCAACGTACCCGCCACTTTTCAATGGTGCATAATATCTATCTTCACTGACATGGTGGAAGACACCATAGAGGTATTCATGGATGATTTCTCTGTGGTAGGTGATTCACTTAAAATATGTTAGGACAATCTGAATATGGCCTTGCAAAGATGTATTGAATTTAACCTGGTACTTAACTGGGAAAAATGTCATTTTATGGTAAAGGAGCGCATCATTCTTGGCCACAAAATTTCTAAAAAAGGGATAGAAGTTGATCGAGCAAAAGTGAAAGTTATCGAGAAACTACCACCTCCCATTTCAGTGAAGGGAGTGCATAGTTTTCTTAGTCATGCAGGCTTTTATCGGAGATTCATAAAAGACTTCTCTAAGGTTGCAAATCCACTTTGCAAGCTTTTGGAGAAGGAAGTGAAATTTTTCTTCGATGATGAGTGCTTGAAGGTATTTGAGTGCCTTAAAAAGAAGCTGGTTGAAGCACCTATTATTATTGCACCTGACTGGGTAAAACCATTTGAGATAATGTGTGATGCAAGTGGTGTTGCCCTGGGAGTTGTATTGGGACAAAAGAGGGACAAACTATTTCATCCGATATATTACGCTAGCAAAGCACTGAATGGAGTGCAAAAGAATTACACCGTCACTGAACAGGAACTTTTGGCTATGGTATATGCTTTCAAGAAATTCAGAGCTTATCTTCTCAAGACCAAAGTAGTGGTCCACACTGACCATGCTACCTTGAGGTATTTGATGGCTAAGAAGGATGCAAAACCAAGGCTTATTAGATGGGTGTTGTTGCTGCAAGAATTTGATTTTGAGGTCAAAGATAAGAAAGGTTGTGAAAACTAGGTTGCAGATCATCTATCTAGAATGGAAGGTGAAAAAGAAGCCAGTGATGAAACAAAGATAAATGATGTATTTCCTGATGAGGAGATCCCAGCGGCTGCTATGGAAAAATTGCGTTGGTACGCGGATTATGCAAACTACATTGTGAGTGAGATCATTCTAGAAAATCTTTCTTTCCACCAAAGGAAAGAATTCTTGCATGATGTAACACATTACTTTTGGGATGAGCCTTACCTTTTTCGGCGATGTGCAGACAATATCATACGAAGATATGTACCAGAAGTAGATATATTATGCATATTGGAGGCATGTCATGCCTCCTCAGTTGGGGGACACCATGCGGGTGACCGAATAGCCAGGAAGGTGTTGCAGAGTGGTTATTATTGACCAATATTGTTTAAGGATGCCCACGAGTTTGTGGTAAAATATGAACAATGTCAGAGGTAGGGGTCAATCTCTAAAAGACATAAGATACCCCTGACTAAGATGCTTAAAGTGGAGTTGTTTGATGTATGGGGCATTGATTTCATGGGTCCATTTGTAAGATCATATGGGATGAAGTATATTTTGGTTGTTGTTGACTATGTCTCTAAGTGGGTCAAAGTTGTGGCCTTGGTTGATAACGAAGGAAGAGGGTTGTTGCTTTTCTCAAAAAGAACATCTTCTCTCACTTTGGAGTACCACATACTATCATAAGCGATGAAGGATCTCATTTTTGTAAAAAATTGTTTAGAGAAACTTTGGCAAAATATGGAGTGAAATAACACAAAGTGGCTACCCCATACCACCCACAAACTAGTGGGCAATTGGAGGGGTCAAATCGTGATATTAAATCCATCCTAGCCAAAATGGTGAATACTAGCCAAAAAGACTGGTCTCAAAAGCTTGATAACGCATTTTGGGCTTACCAGACTGCTTTCAAGACACCCATTGGCATGTCACCATTTCAGCTGGTCTATGGAAAAGCTTGCCACTTGCCAATAGAGCTGGAACACAAGGCTTTATAGGTGCTCAAAAGGTTGAATTTGAATTGGAAAGAAGCAGCAGAGATGAGACTGGAACAACTGAATGAGATGGATGAATTCCTTCTCAGAGCATATGAACGAGCAGATCTGTATAAAAAAAAGATAAAAAAGTACCATGATTAGAGAATAGAGAAATGAGAATTCAAAAAAGGGGACTTGATACTTCTGTTTAATTCAAGACTCAAATTGCTCCCATGCAAGCTGAAATCTATGTGGTCAGGCCCTTTCAAGGTTAGTTAAGTCCACTCATCGGGAGTAGTAGAACTTAAAAATAAAGACGGCAGTACCATTAAGTTAAATGGGCAATGAGTCAAGCTTTATATTGGTCCCAATAAATTAGTGAAAAATATCACCATTATCTATCTCAATGAAGTCAGAAGTAATCGAGATACCTGAGTCGTACCCCGACGCTAAATCAAGCGCTGCATGGGAGGCAACCTATGATCTCTAAGATTGATCTAGTACAGGTATACTCTAACCCTTAATTTAGCTTTGCTTCGATTTTAAGTTGAGGGTGTAGGGAAGTCTGTTGTTGTAATATAGTTGTGGTAACTAGGAGAAATTCAAGCAAAAAAAGTAGCTGATATGTCTTTGATTGACTTTCAAACACCCCTCCAATGTCTTGTTTGATAAACTGTGTGGATTACATTTACTTGTGACCATTGTGAATCTTGTTGTGGCATTAGTTATAGCTTATTGATGATCATTGCTAAGCAATTGCATAAACTAGATAAGGAGTGGTCTGTGATATACTTGTGTGCCAACTGTATGTGAGCTACTACTTGTTCCCCTCTTTATGCTAAAGCTAGAACTTTCCTAGTTGGTCTTGCCATGGTCATAATATAGGAGTTAGAAAAAGATCATAAGCCTTTGTTGATTAACCTACTTTTAGCCTAAATAACCGTCCTTGTGTGCAAAACACCCCTTGATCCCTGTGTAAAGCCTAAATTGACCATTTCTTTTGTATGACAAATTTCACTTTCCCATTTATAAGATAATGAACATGTTTGTCCCTAGCCTTCCTTGGACACTGAGCACCTTAACCTAAGCAAACAACCTAAGTTGAGAGTGGCAATCATAGGGATGCATGGTGTAAGATGAGTATGAAAAAGGGTGGAATAAAAAAGAAAGAATAGAAGCTGGGTTCTCAAAAAAAATAATATATATATAATAATAATAGAGGGGGAAGAGTATCACCCAACTTGAATATGGATGATAAAGAGAAAAGGAGAAGAGAAAGAGGATAATAAGTGAGCCCCAAGAAAGTAGTGTAGTGTCAAGGAGGCATTGTCACTCTAAATGACCTTGAATCTCATACCAGCCCCAAACCATAGTATAAGCCTAAAAGAAGTCCTATAGTAATTCTAGCTGGCCTATCTGAAGATCTTGATAACGAAAATAAGGGCAAGCCTATGGTACTTGGCATACATTGATTGGAACTTCCTTTTGAGAGTAAGAGTCTTTTGGTGACCCCTACTTTTACATTTTTGGATTCCTTATTTAAGAAGAGGGGGATTTTTTTGTTGTGAGGGCACACTGGTATCGTTGCTAGCTACTCGCTTGTTTAGATAGTGTGGAATTGGTATGTGAATAGTTATTGAGGCTAAGATTGATGCCGTCGCTTGAGTCCTTTGTGTTACAGTATTGTTTTTATTTCAATGATATGTACAATTGGTATTAACTAGTTTGTCATTGGAGGAATAACTTTGTATTAAACTTAAATGGAAAATTGGTTGTTGAATGTGCTATGTGTTCTCTTAGTTGGATTAAGTTGCTTGAGGACAAGCAATTGTTTTAAGTTAAGGGTGTTGATGTGTGAGAAATTTCTAACACATTTAAGGCCTTTAAACTAGAATAATGGTGAGGTCTTAAGCAACTTTTTTCATTTTTTGATGTATTTATGTTGATTTTATAGTATAAGCTGATAGAGTAAAGAACCAACAAGAATAGAGGCAAAGAAATTAAAATCTGGAGAAAGCTAAAGAGAGGTATGGCTAACGACGTCTATGATAAGTCGTCAGACCCATGAAAGGCTATCACTGTTGTCATCAAACGTAACCAGAGAGTTGGCATGAATTGAATGCTATAACAATATCTGGTGATAAGACGTCAAAAGTGTGATAAGCCATCAGGGATATCGTCAGCCTTAACCAGAGAATGAGATTTATGGTAATGTTGTGACGGCATGTCATGATAAGGCATCAGAGTTGTGATAAGGCATCAGGATCACCATCAACCTTAGGCAAAAATTCTCAAAATAGAAGAGGAGCTGATGACATCCATGATGCGCCGTCAGACTCCTGATAGGATGTCATTGTTGCTGTCAGCCTGAGATAGCAAAAGCTAAACTTAAAGAGAATCTAACGACATCCGTGATAGGCCATCAAACTCCTGGTAGGGCGTCACGTTCGCCATCATCTATTCTAAGGAAAATCTGTAACTTTAGTTTTATTTCGTTATTTAGGGTTAATTATTTAAAAGCTTTGTTTGAGGGTTTTCTAGGAATCGATTGACATATCCCACAAGATAGCATATACGATTTATCTCTCTCTCTCTCTCTCTAAGACTAATATTTTGGAGATTTGCCTTGTGATTCAATTCAAAGTATACTTTTGATTTTCTTCATCATTGTAAGTTAATCCTTTCAGTTATGAATTCAATTTACACACTTGTTTCTTGCATCACGAGTGGATAAACACCTGTAACCTGGATCATGGTGTAATACCCCATAAAATTCTAAGCCTAACTCATCTTCTTAAGGATTAATAAGAAAATCCAACACTTAAAAGAATTTTTGCTAAGTGTTGAAAACACTTAGTTTCATTTTATACCTCCGAACTTTGGGGATTTACTGGACAACCTTTTCGACCTCTGTTTTTTGATTTTCAAGTTGTGTTGCGATGGGGAACGGTCGTATTATACCCCGGGTGACTTTTGATATTCTTGGGGTAGCGTAAGGGCACTTTTTGGTGCCCAAAATAGTAGCTACGGGCGATAAGGCCCGCGTCGCCTAGCAACTCCACTACTTGCCTAGTTTTCAGCATTTCAGGGTCAACTTCAAACGATCATAACTTCTTGAATATTTTGAACTAGGAGAGATTCTATATATCAATCGAAATATCTTTGAGTTCTCTTTCCAATGCAATTGGTTTCATTCAATTTTAACATTTGAGTAAAGAGTTACGATCAATTTACTTCAGCCTATCAGCCTGAAAACAACAGAGGACAGCTGCGTCTTTCTCTCTTTCTCCAGGGGTATTTTAGTCATTCTGACCTCTATATATATACACAAAAACACGAGAATCAGTCATAATTTAGCAACATATGATTGTTTTCTCTCAAAATTCATCAAGAACAAGTATAGGGTTTTCATAGGAGCTTCAAGAATCAAGGAATTTCACCGTTAATCTTCAAGAATCTTTCATCTAAGGTATGTATAGTGTTGATTCATGGATTCCTTTCCTCCATGAAGCTTAAAACCCCTCTTTAAAATTTATAAATAATGATTTTCATGTTGTGGGTTGATTATAACCATGTTGTTGATGTAAATTAAATTTTAATTCCATGAGTTATCTCAAGAAATCATGAAAACTAATTTATTTTGTAGTATTATTCATATGAACTTTATGTTGAGTTCTTGAAATTTCAAGTTGGATGTTGATGATCATGTTGTTGGTGTAGGATGTTTCCCAAGTTGGAATCTTTAAGTGATTTTATGAAACATGTTAGTATATAAGTTGAAATCCATAAATTTGGTAGTTTAAGATTTGTTGAATTGATAATTTTACCTATGTCTAAAATTGTACATATAAGGTGTTTGATAATATGCCTATGAAACTAGAAATCATGTAATATAGCTAACCTTGTTGGGTTGTTCATGAACTATCTCTATGAATTTATGCCATGTATATTTGCAATACCATTTATGTACAAGATTATGATAACCATGTAAGTTGTGAAATTTTCTAAGTCATGGTATTGTGGATTGTTGATGTTAGTCATGTATTCAAGAAAGTCATGCTTTGTCAGTTTCCTTCTATCGAGTCCTGGGGGTCTTTGTAACCAAAAAATATAGCTGGGTGCCTAGAGCCATGTCATGTTTTCACCATACTCTCAGTAAATCCATGTTCAGTAGACTTCAGTCAGCCTCATGACTCAGGAAAACTCATGTAAAGGCAGTATCAGTTCAGTTTTACTCAGTACTCAGTAATCTACGTAATCTCAGTAATATTCTGTCAGTCTATGGAATTCAGTAAATCTCAGTATCAGTACAGTTTATTTCAGTATTCAGTTCAAACATCAGTAAACTCAGTCAGCTAATAGAACTCAGTAGGGCATGTCGGTTACCGCGCCACTGGTAAGGACATTAAAGAAGGGTGTCAATACCAGTGGTGAGGGTCACTCACAGCTTGTCTTTACCAGTGGCGCGGTATGGACCCCAGCTTAGCTATTATAGCATATTTAGGGCATGTCGGTAAGATAACTACTTCCCATAATTTTAGTATCATTCTCAGTAAAAGAACTCAGATAGTTCTTTAGGATATCAGGACTGACAAATACAGTCAACTTAGATACAGTACAGAACTCAGCTAGTTTCATCAGATTCAAGACTGCCAGATATAGTCATTCATACTATCAGTTATCAGAACTCATGTTATCAGATATATTAGTTATCAGAATTCAGTTATCAGTCATGATATGTTATCAGTAAATACATGTCATCAGTATTCATACTCAGTAGTCATGTTATCATGAAGTTAGTTTTAGGACTGTTATATACGGTCAATCAGATCAGTTCTCATAATCAGAACTATCAAAAACAGTCATTTTCTTTATTAGTAATATAACATCAATTCCTTTTTATTCGGTAAACTCAGATGTTCGTAAATCAGTACACAGAATTCAGTATCCAGTACTAGTATAGTTTTAATAACAGTTATTATGTATTCATGCATGTATTCTTACATTCATGTTAGTCAGTATTGTTCATACATATGAACCCCATGCATTCAGCCTTCCTCACTTGCATACCAGTACATTCAAAGTCTGATGCATATTTTTCTCGTACTATGGTATCTTATACCATAGGTTTGGATGCACGGGATCCAGAGCTCTCTTAGCAATTTCAGAGTCAGCCAGCAGCAGTAATTAATAGTGAGTCCTCATCCTTTGAGGACAATTATGTTATTATTTATATCACTATTTCAGTTTTCAGTTTATTTCAGTAGACGGAGTTAGTTGGGAACATTCCCCTAAACTCCTTATTCAGTTCAGTTTAGAGGTTTTTAGACTACAGCATGTCAGACAATTATTTTATATTTATGTTGGTATTGTTATACCATTTTTAGATATTATTTTATCAAATGTTTATTCATATTTGAACCTTATAGCCTTACAGATTATGTTTTTGCATATTTTATAGTATGGTTATTTAGTGCTTAGGTACAGATATAAGTCATGGGTTAGCTTGTGGTCCTTTGGGGTCATGGGCACCGTATAGCATTTCGATTCAGAAAATTGGGGCGTTACACATGGGATCTAGGGTTAGGTCATGATAAAGTGTTAAATACTCAAGATTTAATAGGTTTTAGGATTTCTTGGTAATTCTGAGATTATAATTTATGTCTATTGGTTGCAAACAGTAGGTGTACCTACTTTGGTTTGCTTGAGAAAGAAATCATAAATAGTAGGAAGTGAATTATCAACAGGGACTAGGAAAGTCTTTGTTTAATAATCAGCATTGTAGCAAGGTTGATTAACCTAAGCTAAAATCTAAACAGTGCATAGCGATTCCCTAAGATTGAGAGGATTAGGAAACTAGACGCTTGAATAGGTCGAGAGACATTTGAGCATATCATCGATAAAGATAGCTTGTGATACTAACCACCGTGAGAGTCTTGAGTAAATTTTAGCATCTATCATGTATCGTAAGCCCTAGTCAACATAATCCTGGTTATTTCATAAAATCTTGGTTACAAACATCAAATTCAAAGTGACAATCAATTATCTGCAAAACTTAAACCCCATTTCAGGAAATAGTAAACTACTAGTGAATTAAATCATAAATAACTTTAGTTCACACCTTATTCCTTATGGGATTTAACCCCAACCTAGTTGGGTTTTATATTGACAACGATTGCTTACACCCATTCAAGAGTGTAATTTGAGCGTTATCACTCTCATTCGTGAGTCAGTTTCAGTAATGAGGAAATTTCTAGATGTTTTTCCTGATAATTTTCTTGGAGTTCCTCCCGTAAGGGAAACTGACTTTGGAATAGATCTACTTCCAGATACCAAGCCTATCTTTATTCTGCCCTATAGAATGGCTCCAACAGAGCTTAGGTAGTTAAAAGAATAATTTAAAGATCTCTTATATAAGGGATTCATCAGGCCCAGTGTTCCCCATGGGGCGCTCCAGTCCTTTTCATGCAAAAAAAAAGATAGTTCTCTTTGTATGTGCATCAATTACCGTCAGTTGAACAAAGTCACAATCAAGAATAAGTACCGACTCCCTAGAATTTATGACTTGTTCGACCAACTTTAGGGTGCCAATTACTTCTCCAAGATAGACCTCAGATCCGACTATCATCAACTTAGAGTCAGAGAATGTGACATTCCAAAAACAACTTTCAGAACTTGATATGGATACTTCAAATTCCTAGTCATGTCTTTTGGTTTTAAAAATGCCCCAGTAGCTTTCATGGACTTGATGAACAGAGTGTTCAAGCAGTATTAGGACATGTTCATCATAGTCTTCATAGATGACATTCTTGTCTACTCCCGTAATGAAAATAATCATGCAGACCATCTCAAAATTGTATTACAAAATCTTAGAGTCCATCAGTTATTCACCAAATTTAGTAAATGTGAGTTTTGGCTCCTTGGCTATATTATTTCCTGTGATAGCATTAGAGTCAACCCTCAAAAGATCGAAGCAGTGAGAAACTGGCCCAAACCTATTTCTCCATAAGATATCAGGAGTTTCTTTGGTTTGGATGGCTATTACAAATGGTTTATCAAAATTTTTCGTCTATTGCGTCCCCCATGTCTAGATTGACTCAGAAAAAAGTCAAGTTTCAGTGGTCAGATTCCTGTGAGAAGATTTTTCAGGAGTTGAAGAATCGACTCACCCGAGCCCCAGTTTTGACCTTACCAGATGGTTCATATGGGTTTGTTATTTACTATGATGCTTCCAGAGTTGGTTTGGGTTGTGTTCTAATACAGAGAGGAAAGGTCATAGCCTATGCCTCTAGACAACTTAAGCCCTATGAAAATAATTATCCTACCCATAATATTGAGTTAGCAGCTGTTGTGTTTGCCTTAAAATTTTGGAGGCATTTTCTGTATGGGGTGCATGTTGATGTGTTCACATATCACAAAACTTTGCAGTATGTGTTTTCATAGAAAGAATTAAATCTTTGTCAGAGGAGGTGGTTAGAATTGTTGAAAGATTATGATATGAGTGCTTTGTATCATCTAGGTAAGGTAATGTAGTGGCAGGTTCTCTTAGTAGAATGTCTATGGGTAGTGTTTCTTATGTTGAGAATGATAAGAAGAAGTTGGTTTAGGAGGTTCATCAGTTGGCTAGATTAGGCATTTGCTTGGTTGACTCAGCTAAGGGTAGTGTATGGGTACGGAATAGTTCAGAATCTTCTTTGGTTGCTAAAATGAAAGAAAGGCAAGATAGGGATCCCAATCTAGTTAAGTTGAAAGAGTCATTCAGAGATCAGAAAGTAGAGGTTTTCTCCCAGGGGGGGGATGGTGTGTTGCATTACCAGGGTATATTATGTATGGCGTGTGTAGATGGTTTGAGATAGCAAATTATTGTACAAATTCATGGTGCGCGTTACACTATTCACCTAGGAGCTACTAAGATGTACCGTGATTTGCAAGAAATCTATTGGCAAAGCGGTATGAAAAGGGATATTGAAGAATTTATAGCCAAGTGTTCTAATTATCAGCAGGTTAAGGTTAAGCACGCAGGTGTTTAGCATCCCCACATGGAAGTGGGAAGAGGTGAACATGGATTTTGTGATAGGGTTACCTCAGTCATATCACCAGCGTGATTCGATTTGGGTTATTGTAGACAAAATGACCAAATCCACCCATTTCTTGCCAGTCCATACTTTTTATTTATCCGAGGACTATTCTAAGCTTTATATTAGAGAGTTGGTTAGATTTCATGGAGTCCCGTTATCTATCATTTCAGATAGAGGTACTCAGTTTACCTTTCATTTTTGAAAGGCTCTTCAAAAGAGTCTTAGTACCCAAGTTCATCTCAGTAAAGCCTTTCACCCTTAGAAATATAGTCAGGAAAAAAGGACCATTCAGACCTTAGAGGACATGCTGAGAGCATCTGTTATCGACTTTAAGGGCTGCTAGGATGATCATTTGCCATTGATTGAGTTTGCTTACAATAACAGTTATCATTTTAGTATTTAGATGGCTCCATTTGAGGCTCTTTATGGAAAGAGATATAGATCTCCTATTGGTTAGTTTGACTTAGGTGAGACTGTGTTAATAGGGCTAGATTCATATTTGATGCTTTGGAGAAAATTCAGTTGATCAGAGAGAGGCTTAAGTCATCCCAGAGAAATCAAAAATCCTATGTAGACATGAGGAAAAGAGATCTTGAGTTTGAGTTTTGAGATTTGATATATTTGAAGATCTCTTCCATGAAGAGAGTGAAGAGATTTGTCAAAAAAGTGGAAACTCAGTCCCCAATATGTAGGCCCTTACAGGATCTTGAGCCATTAAGAGAAGGTAGTGTATGAGCTTGAGTTGCCTGCAGATTTGGCTTCAGTGCATCCAGTGTTCCATGTAACCTTATTAAAGAAGTGTATTAGTGATCCAGCTATCATTTTCCCTTTAGAAAATTTAGATGTTCAGAACAGCCTTTCGTACGAAGAACTCCAGTTAAAATCCTTGATTGTCAGATTCGTAGACTGAGGAACAAAAAAGTTTCTTTGGTCAAAGTTCTTTGGCGGAAACGTCTGTAGAGGGAGCCTCTTGAGAAGCAGAAGCAGATATGCAAACCAAGTACCCTCACCTTTTCTCCAAAAACTTAGACTCAGCTCAAGGTAACAGTTTTCCTTAGATTATCTCTTTTCCATTCTCAGTCCCAACCATGTGGTCATCTTCATGTCATTGCATGCATTCATGAATCAGTTCAGTCAGTCACCTTGTTTCAGACTCAGTCATGTAATTATGTTTTTAGTTATACATATTCAGCATGTAATCTCAGTACCTCTGTATTTTCTCAGCTTAATCAGTCTCATTCGATGACGAATATTCCCAAGGAGAAGATATTGTAATACCCTGTATTTGTCTTAGCTCAATTCAGCCCATAGTGCATATATAAGGGGTTTAGAACCTGAAAATTTAGCTATGTGTTAGAGACTTAGTTTTACTATTGGACTCTTAACTTCGATGATTTTTAAAGTAAATTTTCCGACCCTAAGACTTAAGTTTTTGAGTTAATTCATGTTCAAGGGTGTAAGTAGCATGTCTCGGGTAAGTTTTGGATTTTTCGAACAAGGTTTGGACCACATTTGGATTTTCAAAATAGTGAGTCACCATGATTGGGGTGAGTCGCGGTGGAATAGCGATGAAGGCCTTAGCGCATCATGGTGAAGGCTCAATCGGCGTTCCAGTTATGAATTTAAATTTTCCAGGGGCAGTCAGGTCTTTTCTCATGGCCCCAATCCATAAAAACACAGGATTTATCATCAGTTAAGGCATTATATGCCCTATTTCCACAATTTTTCTTTAAAATAAACCCTAGCCATCACCTAAATTTATCAAGTTCAACCATTATTTCTTCAAGAATTCAAGCTTCACCACCAAAAAACGGTCAAGAACGTCAATTCTCTTGCAAGATTAAAGCCTTAAGGTATGTTAAATATACATCCATGGTTCCTTTAATCCCATGGAGTCCAAGTACCTATTTTTTTGTTCTAAATCATGAGTTCACATGTTGACAATAAGTTAATTTCATGAAGCTTTTGGGAATTTTGATTATGCATGATGTTTACAAGTGTTTTTAGTTGAAAAGTAGTCTTTACAAGTTTTAAGCATGAAATTCCATGTTAAATCCCCCAATGTATGGTTTTAGTGTTATGATTATGTTATTCCCACATGTTTTAATCATTGTCATGCCTAAGTTTATGAATTTGAAGTGTTTGTACCTGTGGCACGGTACTGATACCTTTCCAACTGGGGTTACAGTTTGGACTCCAATTAGCTCTTATTGAGGAATGTCGGTTAGATAATAGCTCCCATAGTCTCAGTACATCATTCAGTTTAGAGTTCAGTTTCAGGCTTGCTTGATCATGGCAAACAGTTATTAGTTGTTCAGTTTCAATATTTTAGTATTTTAGTTTAAAGACTATCCCAGTATCATGTCATATGCTTGGTCATGCATTTCTCAGAGTTTACAGCTTCCTCATATACTATACATCAGTTATCTGATGCTACTTATTCAGTCAGTTATTATTATGCATATGAGCCATGCCTATCATCCTAATCTCATTTAGCATACCAGTACATTCAAAGTACTGACTACATACTCGTTTCTTTGCACTATGATATCTCATATCATAGGTTCGGACGCTCAAGTTCCCGACCGCACCTAGACATCTCAGAATACCACCACCAGCAGCAGTGGTGAGTCCTCATATTTCGAAGACGTTTATGTTTGTTTCCATTTAGTAGTCAGGCAAAGTTAGTTGGGGACTTGTCCTATCAACTCCACAGTCAGTCAGTTAGAGGCTTTCAGACAGTTAGTCAGTTATCAGTTGTTATTGTCAGTCTTTACAGTATCGTTTTCAAATATTTATTTTATAGGAATATTAATTCAAAGATATTTTTAATTGTTTAAACCTTATGGCATATCCAGCTTTGCTTTCCACACATATGTATCCTTTATTATCAGTTTATTCAGTGCTTACAGCAGGTACCAACTCATGAGTTATCTTGTGGTTACTTGTGATTGTAATCACGTGTGGTATCCAGGGTGTACTCCTAGGGCATTACACTAAAAGTGGACGAAGGAAGTAAGAAACAAATCAAAAAGGGAAAAATATATATAGATAATTATAAGGAGCTATTGCATACATAGGAGCACTAATTGATCATCAATAATGGCATCAAACATATTTACTATGACAACGATTCTATTTAATTATGTAGATACTCTCAACACATGTTTAGGGTTTTTCTAATAACGTGCACTGAAACCCCATATCAATTGAGAAATGAGGACATGGGAGACCTGGAAAAGATACGCAAAGGTTAAAGACGACAACACATACAAAGGTGGACATTAACATGAAGAGATATGAGGAGAAACTAAAACCCCTTACAAGGATATACTAAGGGTATGATAGGAAGTATATTTAACTCTGGCTACATCATATCAATAGATACACCTAGGAATACCAAGGGAAGAGTGACACCAAAGAACTAACAGGAAACAAGGAATGATGTAGGCAAAACATATGAATTCAACACAAGAAAAATCAATGAAATTAATGGAATAAGAATTTAGGGAGAATGAGGATGAAGTCACAAATCTCCATCCAAGACATAGCTTAGTCTATTTTCTAGGTTGCTGAAAAAGGTATGCTCATAACTTTCATTGTACCCTATTTGATCTATGATAAATTCATGATAGTGATTGAAGTTAGTGAAGATGCAAACAAATATTAAAGTGGTAGAAAGCTTTGGTATAGTTGGTCATACTCGCTATGGGTGAGCACCCCTCCCTCCAACTTTACGTAGATGAGCTCGTAATTAGTTGATAATGGAACATGGTGGAAAAATTAAATCTTTATTAGCATGATGAGAGTTATATAGCTAAATTCAAAAGTTCACACGATAAAGATAAGATCTCATTGTCAGGACACTATACATTAAATGGGATATCTCTAATTTTAAAAATGTGGACCACTAGTTTTGAATTCCCCTAGAAGATGCCCAGAAAAATGCCTATATGAGTTAGGTTATCTAACCTTCAATTAAAACATCTAGAGCGTGCAGATCCTTAGTAAGACAAAAAGTGTATGGGAAATCCTCATATTTCTTGATAAGTGTACAAGAAAGCAAAACTAGTTTTCCTAAGCTAGGTTGTTTGATTTATTAACATGGATATCACATAGGAATTGCTATCCCTAATCCTTTTGGAAAAATCTTTTCTCCAGCAATTAAGTATGATCAGAGGCCATATTATTACACTCACTATGCTCAGGTTGTACATTAGTGTATAGGCAGGTTTATAAAACCCTCTCAATAAAGGTTTATGAAAGGGCATATACAATATAAAGAGTTACCACTTAGAGGAGGCTAGAAGAAGGATAATCCTATAGTTATAGAGAAACGAAAGAAAGCTCAGAGTATAGTGACACAATACAAGGAGACAATAATTCTTGACCAAGCTACACAGAAATTGAATGATCATGAGAAGGCGTCGAGTTCCAGTTTAGTTGTAGAAAATACTCTCTCTTCGACAACTACTAGGACATATATAGCCTTGTTGGCATAAGGGGTTGAAGGGATTGTTTCTTTCAACAGAAGAATTCACCTATGAAGACCTATAATTCTTTCTATCCATTGAGCACATATGTATAGAGTTTGGTAGATGCACGTAGACTGTTGAAGGAATGAGCGTACCATTTTTCTAATGATTGCACTCATTTGAATTGTGGAGGACATGAATTAGCCCCTTAAACAAAGGGACTTAGGTTCATATCTTAAGAAGCATAAAGTGGTTTTTTCTGGTATTTGTTGGATGCCTAGGGAAAGAGTAATCGGGTTGGATGAGATCCTGATGGAATTTTGTAAGAGATCAAGCAAGGTAAGTATGAGTGACTAACTGGGTTATTTAATTTCATTTTCATAAGGAAAAAAGTTCCTGAAAAATAGAGGTCAAATATAATCATTTCATTATACAAGAACTAGGGTAATACTCAAAATTACAATAATTATAAGGATAACAAGCTTTTAAGCAACACTGTGGAAGAGGATGATGTAGATAAGGGTGAGGAAGCCTGGAATATTTCTGTGAAGCAATTCGAATTCATCCCAAGACACTCAACTACAGAAGGCATTCTTCTTCTTCTTCTTCTCCTGCTCCTCCTTATTCTTCCTTCTCCCCATCCTTTTATACTTCCTTTTTCTCTTACTCACTATTCCCCTCTTATTCTTCTTCGCCCTCCTCCTTATGCTACGCTTTCTCCTCCTCCTCTTTCTCTTCCTCTTTCTCTTCTTCCTCCTTTTCCCCCTCGTTCTTCTCCTCTTTTTCTTCTTCAGTTTTTCTTTTGCTAATTTTATATTTTATAAAATTCTCTTTGCAAGTATTACTTGACAATGTAAATAGATTGACATACTCTTGGAATTATAATTTATGCTCTTAATTTTTTTTAATGTACTTTCATATAATGATATATTCTAAATGTTAACAGACTGAAAATAAATTTTATTGCGAAAAAGGATTGGGAAAATGAGGGGCTAGTCCACTCCAACGTGTGGCTCTTTTTGGAAAGATCATTTTAAGACTCTTTTAAATGAATGGCTAACCTAGCCTAGCCCAATACATTTCTTGGTCCGTGAGGCAAGCTGGGCTGAGCCATTTTGACAACTTTAAATATAACTTGTTTAATCAAAACAAAAAATTACTGCTATTTGACAAAACAAACAAAAAAAAAACTATTTAGTGTTGGATAACTCTAAAAAAAATTGTAGAGAGATTATTACTATCAATAATGTAGTACATTGATCTCCAATTTTTACAAGAAGAAATGTTGTTCCTCCAATGTCATTGCATTTCACAAACAATAGAATATTCTCCAAAATATTATAGGGCAAATTGCAAATCATATCTACATCAAAGCTTAAAGTATTCATCATGCATATGAATAATTTGCAACACTTCTGAAAAGTAACATCTCGTAATTAGTTAACATAACAAATGTAATTATTGGCATTTACCAAAGTTACTATGTATAAGACACTATCTAAATCACTTATCAATATCAGGGGTGACTCAAGGGTGAGGCTAGTAAAATACTTTTTTTAGACTTTTAAACTATTGAAACCCTAATTTTTTTACGATGGATGTTATGTTTTAATTTTCATTTAAAATAACACTGAAGATTTAAAAATTGAAAATTATATAAAAAAATAAAAAATATTATCTACCTTTTATCACAAATACTTAAGAACTATGAATTAAAAAACTCAAATCTCTGTAGTAGAAATAAAATTTTTACACAACATCCAAAGTAATGTATTGCAAAAATGTGTCTAACATCTTATTACCTACATTTTTTTGGTAAATATTTTGTCACTTTATATTCTTAGTACATTAAATGTTGAAGTCAAACTAACATAAATTTTCTTTCCTTTTTCTAAATGACAATACCCAAATCTCTTCAGATGAAAAGTTTATCAATGTATGTAGCAACAGTATCACATGAGGCGATATAATTTTATATCTGCATCCTTGCAAAGTGTTCATCTACATTAAGCTTGATCATCCATTGTTTTTGGGTGGGAAAGGCATACATCCCTGGAACTATAGCTTTACTGCTACCCTTTCCCGGATATGGGCAAAGAACTACGTAGACGCTTATGATGCTGGATCCTTCAGGAAATTCCCTATAAGACTACAATCTACTTGAACAAAACCTTAACCATATCCCAACCATGCTTAACTCTTAACAAGTTCCTTGTATGACTAAATGTCCTTCTCATACAGTTTTCTTGAATATCTTGTTCCATCTCCATTTGCAATGTTGCGATAAACTTTGATAATTTTGCTATGTCTCGATCTCAAAACTAAAGGTCATGATGACATTTATCTCAGCTAAGCTTTGACAAGTAAGTCAATCACCCAAATTGATAAGTAAGAAGAAAACATAACACATTTTCAAGGCGAGACTTCCAGAGCAAAGTCAGACCATACATGTACAATAATAGCATAAGACTGAATAATAAAGATATCACAAACCATCTCAAAACCCGATGTCACAGTGTAAGAACAATCTAAATACAATTCAAAATTTGAAAATATAACTGAAAATTTGAAAAACTACAAGTCTGTCTCTAAATATAAAATATAACATAAACTGGATAGGAGGAGGTATAAGGTCAACTCTGAAGGCATGAAACGGCCAATACATCAAAGTGTCAAAGATCACCGCACGATCTCATCCGTCGTGCAACACACTCATACCTGGATCTGCATCAAAAGGGCACAGTGGGAATGAAACGGTCCACTTATACTCAGTAGGTATCTCAGGCTGACTGAGCAAAGTAGAAAATAATATACGTAAATACAATCTATATGCACATCACCTGTAAATCAGAAAATATTCCAAACAGTAGCTCACACCATCTCCACTAACAGTTCTAAATATAACACATAAATAATTAAATGGATATGTAAAAGAAATAGATCATATATTGAATTAATTACGCACAGAATCGCAAGAATCACAACACAGAAGATGGATAATGTGTGAATGCAATAATGATGATGATCATGATGTGATATGATTGAGGTTATCGCATAACCTCCATATACACCTACCAAGCCTCAATGCTTCCAGGTAGGACCCATGGGGAGGGGGGTTCGCAATATATATACTTTCTCAATACTCAATTTTGATCTCAATCTTCATATTTTCTCTCTGATATGTAAGCTACGGTAGAGGGTTTTGTAAAAGCATCTCATTTCTATTAAAATCAGTGTTTCTGCAATGGCATCAATATCTCATGAATGTATATATTTATGAGGATGTGATGTTCACAACTATACCAATATAAAGATCTCTTCCAATCAATATACGGCCATGTGATCTCAGAATTCACTCAGTATGTCAATATCCATGACTCAAGATAAGCAATGTTCCATAGGAATATATATGCATGCAAGGAATCATTAATATCACATTAACCCCAACTTGGGTATTTCTATCATGAAGGAAGCACCCAACGCATATATAAGGCCAATACTATCACAAAAAGTCCCTACACAGGCCATACATAGCAATTACCATCTCAAAATCACCAATAACAATAGCATAAGCCCCCGCACGGGCACGCAACAGTAATAGCATTATTTTCATAATTATTCTCATACCCACAACATGCTTTTATATAAATATTAACTACGCAATCTATCTGAAGAAAGTTAAGCCATAACCTACCTCGTGACGACCAAATTCAAGCCTATAATCCTTCAATGTAGAGATTTTTCCTCTCGAATGGCCTCAAAATCAACTAAAATATAAATATAAAATCTACGCATCAAAATAAAACCAACGATACCCATATTGCCTATTTTCAAGTTGGGGTCAAAACGAACCCTCAAAATGGATTTACAAAGAGAATGGGTAAAACTGAAATTCTTATTTATGAAAACCTTGCCCGTGATTAAAGGAACACATGACAGACACCCCAAATAAAAACGGGTTTAAAATGGTGTTTAAATCAAAGAAAAATTATTTTAGGATTTTCGGGCTAAAATCTCCAAATTTCACTTTTGAAATCACAATTTAACACATTTACGACGACAATAATCGAAGTAAAATAATTAACATAGTTATTTAGAGCTTACCCAAGCTCGAAAATGAAAGACATCATCCAAAAATCTCTTAGCCCAAAGTTCAAAGTATCAAAAATTAAAAAAATGAGAAAAGGAAATTTTTATATTCTCTCAGCTATGGCCGCTAAAAAGGTCAAATAACCACTTAAGCGCCGGGTCAACCGCTTATGAGATCCAACCCAAAGAGGGTAGGCTGCTAAAGCGGTCCCCTACCACTTTAGCGGTGATCACTAAAATGGCCAATCGTCCACTTTAGTGATAGTTTCTTGGACTGATTGGGTCCGCTAAAATAGTCACACCAGATACAGCTGCATCAGCAACTGCCAAGGTGCAAAGTTGCCAATTGATTCCTCAAAATTCATTCAGTACTAAAAAAAAATAGTTTTTCCAACCACAAAAAATGACCACAGCTTGTGGTAGCAAAAAAATCGACCACATGTGGTCGGTTTTTTAGTTTTTAAAAAATATAATTTATTTTTAAAAAAAGCGACGCCATGTGGTCACTTTTATATTTTAAAATTTCAAAATAATTATTTCAATAATTTTTATATTAATTGTTATTTATTTTTAAAAAATTTAAAATATTAAAAAAATAACCACTTGTGGTCGCTTTTAGATTTTTAAAAATTGCACCTAAAAATAATTTCAACAAATCGACCACTTGTGCTAAATTTAATTTAAAAACTATTTTTAAAAAGCGACCACATGAGGTCGATTTTATTTTCAAAATTAAATTTTAAATATTTTATAAAAGCAACTATAAGTGGTCGATTTTGGAATTAAAAAAAAATAAAAAAGATAATTATTTAGAAAACCGACCACTTGTGGTCGGTTTTATTTAAAAATATAGTTTAAAATATTTTTAAAAACAACTTGTGGTCGGTTTTATTTTAAAAATTAAATTAAAATATTTTATAAAAGCGACAACAAGTGGTCAATTTTGGAATTAAAAGAAATAAAAAAGGAAATTATTTAGAAAACCAACCAGTTGTGGACAGTTTTGTTTAAAAAATATAATAAAATGTATTTTTAAAAAGCAACCACTTGTGATCGATTTTATTTTTAAAATTAAATTTAAAATATTTCATAAAAGCGACCACAAGTGGTCGGTCTTGGAAAATAACAAAAAATTATTTAGAAAACCGACCACTTGTGCTTTTATTTTAAAAAAATATAATAAAAACTATTTTTAAAAAGCGACCACTTGTGGTCAGTTTTATTTTCAAACTTAAATTTAAAATATTTTATAAAAGTGACCACAGGTGGTCAGGTTTGGTATTAAAAAGTAAAAAAAAAAATTATTTAGGATACCGACCACTTGTGGTCGCTTTTGTATTAAAAAATAAAATATTTTAAAAAAGAGACCACTTGTGGTCGGTTTTATTGAAAATAATTATATGCAAAATCAAATATATAATTTTTTGAAATTACATTGATCACACGTAGTCGATAATCAATTTTATAATAATAAAAATCAATCAAACTTAGATTTTGTAAAAAAATTATACTAAAAAATATATCAAATAAAATAAATAAATTACGTTAGTCATAAACTTTATCTTTTACTTATGTTTCAATATATAAAATAAATATTTTTCTTTGTATGTACGTTTAATGCCGTTAAACATAGTCTTTGTATAATAAATATGTCTATATCATACAGTTGAGGTAATGATATTATGCTACTATTGCGGTATAATAATGTAACGTACATATATAAATGATAATTCATCAGAATATAATGAATGTGTTCTATTATGAGGTAATATACTTGTGGATGTGATGCATATAGTATGTATACAAGATTTGATATATATATATATATATATATATATATGACGTAATGATTGATCGATGAATAATGGAGTCAAAAACTAGTAGAATCTATCCAAACATATTGAATACCTTGATTTGAAATGACAGAAGTAATAATATACTGTACGTTGAAGTTATATTAATGTAAGCTAATCAAATTAATCGATAACTCATCAAAGAATGTATATGTAATACGCCGCATTATATTATTGGATAATATAGTCGTGTACGTATGTGTTGTATATAGTAAGTGTTTAGAACTTGATATAGTCGATAGTGTGTATATGTGTGTGTATGTAAAGGTATATATATATATATATATATACACACATATTATGTAGTGAAGGTATATTAATGACATAAGATACACTAACCGATAATTCATCTGAGTATATGTGAAATACGTTGTATATTGTTATGGGGTAGTAAAATCATGTATGTACTGTATAAAGTACGTATTTGAAAGTTAATAGCCAATTGAATATATGTATATATACGTATATCTCGTGTAGTGACGTATGCAGTAATCGAAAGCTAGATAAGTGAATCTATATATAAAAATATTTTGAATAATACGTTGATATCATACTATTGAGGAAATAAATATACTAATTGTGTCAATGTAGACACACGTATATTGTTGAAGTTGTAATAATGTAAGACAATTAATCGATAATTTATCTGATTAACACACAGTATTACGAGGTATATATATATAACATCGTATTTAAAAGATAATTAACCAAAAATTTATCGTAATTTACAAAATTCATTGATATTATTATACGATTGGGGAAATATACTACTCGTGTTAATGTGATGATAAAATAACTAATTATCAGATTTATTTAAATATGCATTGCATTAAATTATTGGATATTGTTTAAACATTATACAATTTATTAAAATTTTAATTTTTCAATAAAAATCGACCACAAGTGTTCATTTTTCGAATGATAATTTTTTTAAAAAATAAATCAACCGTTTATTTTGGTAATACCCATTAATGACCCGACCCAACCCAATCTTAATTGCCCTTTTCCCTTTGTGTATTATCATGGGGTAATAAAATCATGTATATGATGTATATAGTATATTATTAATAAAAATTGACCACAAGTGATCTTTTTTCGATAGTAACTTTTTTAAAAATAAATCGAACACTTATATTTTATTTTATCAATAATTTTGTAATAATAAATATTTAATCTGACCCGACTCAGCCCGTCAAAGTAACCCTTTTCTTGTCTAATTACCCTACCCTTACCCCCACCAACTCAACACAGCAACACACACCCGACCTAAATCGCGACCCAATTGGTAGCATTCGGCAGCCGACGAATCTCGGAACCTCGGCGACGGCAGCTTCCTTAATTTTTTTTATCGAACCACTCGATAACCCGATAAATAATACACATTACACACTGGTATCAACCCCAATTATAATTCCCAATAGTCCAATACTGAATACTCATTACCCGTCCCACTGGCCCAAAACTCTTAAAAGGCAAAACAACCCATTCCCAAGCCCAAATGCCCAAACTCGGTCGTATGAATTAGGGTTAGAGAATAGAGACTTAGGGTTTCAATTTTCACATTTGCCTTACTCAGTCTTAGAACCTCTCTTTCTCTCTCTCAGTATTCATAATCTTTGCTCAATTTTTGCGCTCAATTTTTGCTGAAAACTTAATAGACCAAAGACGATTTTTGCTTTTGCTCTCAACAGGTAAGAATTTTTCCTTTTGCTCGATCTCATTCTTAGAAGTCTTCTGCTTCATCTTTAATTTTCTGTCCAAGCTTCGACGTATTATGCTAAGGACCATCTCATTTGCATTATTGATTCATTGCATGTCCTATTGTCCTTCGATTTTGTCATTCGTGTAATTGGAATAGCTGATTTTAATAAATGGATATTAATTTTGAAGGAATTCAGGTGTTATTTGCTTATATTACTAGTAGATTGAGCCATTTTTATTGTGAAATTGCAGTTCAATTAAAGAATTAATTTGGTTGTGCTTGCAAAGTTTTGTTTTCTGACTTTACAGATGCATAAGTAATGTTTTGTGTCGAGTTTGTACTCTTTGTTGTGAAATTGCTCTTTGTTGTCAAGCCATGTACTCTTTGTGTCGAGTTTGTTGTGAATAAACAGCTATTTTATTGTGAAATTACTTATTGCAGTTTAGTTGAGTTAAGCTATTGTGACTTTAGTTTGAATATTTTGTATTCTATTTGTAGCTTTGTGCATAAAAAGAGTAATAAGCACTAAGCAATAGGCAGTGACTGAAATTTATTGTGACGCACTAAACATTAGCCTGGCAGTCCGCAGTAGCTTAATAGCTTTGGACTTTAAATTATATATGTTCAATGTTAACGGTTAACCCGATAACCGAGCCGATAATAATTAAAAATCGATAACCGATTAACCGATATCTTAATGGTTCTTTAATGGCTTAGAATATATACAAAATGATAATGAATAAGTAAAATCGATAATTTTCAAAACCAAACTGAACCGACCGATATGCAATCCTATGACTTAGTGACTTAAAAATGTTGAAAATGTGAATTTTTAATTTTGAATGTAGTTTAGTTTGGTAACTTGGGAGGTGACTTGAAAGTGATTAAGTGTAGGTACTTGTAATGTGAATTTTTTATTTTGAATTTTGTTAAGCTTGGTAAATTGGGAGGTGACTTAGTGACTTAAAAGTGATTGAGTGTAGGTACTTGAAATGTGAATTTTTGTATTGAATGTAGTTTAGTTTGGTAACTTGGGAGGGGACTTAGTGACTCTTGAAAATGTTGAAAATGTGAATTTTTCATTTTGAATGTAGTTTAGTTTGGTAACTTGGGAGATGACTTAGTGACTTGAAAAGTGATTAAGTGTAGGTACTTGAAATGTGAATTTTTCATTTTGAATTTTGTTAAACTTGGTAACTTGGGAGGTGACTTAGTGACTTGAAAGTGATTAAGTGTAGGTATTTGAAATGTGAATTTTTATATTGAATGCAGTTTATTCTGGTAATTCTTTTTACAAAATTATCAGAAAAATCGACCACATGTGGTCAGTTTTCTGAAAAAGTTTCAAAATCCAAAAATTCAGAAAATTTTACAAAAAAAGATCACATGTGGTTGGCTTTCAAAAAAATATTTTCAGAAAATCGATCACATGTGGTCGGTTCACTATAATTAATTAAAATTTATTTTATTAAATAAATTATCACATAAAAAAATCAACCACTAGTGGTCGGTTTTAAATTTAAATTACTTAATTAATTTTCATAAAAACGACCACATGTGGTAGCTATTGTATAAAATAATTAATTAATTTATATGCAAAATCGAACACAAGCGGTCGTTTTTTTAATTAATTAATTAATTTAAACAATAGCGACCACATTTATTAAAATTAATTAATTAATTTAAATACAAAACCGACCACTTGTGGTCAGTTTATTTTGAAATTTTATTTTTATTAAATTTATAAAACCGACCACTTGTGGTTTCTTTTGTTTAATTTTTTTTAAATAATATTAAATTTTAAATAAATATATATATTTAAAAAAAACGACCACATGTGGTCAATTTTAAAAAAGCTACCCCACTTTTTCCTACCACGCATTTTGATCGATTTTGTGGTTGCAAAAGCCGGAAAATCGACCACATGTGGTCGGTTTTTGTGATCGATTTTTCTAATTTTTTTAGTAGTGAAAATACCGTGAAGGCAAATATAATATGCTGCTAGACTAAATTCAACGTTTCAGACTTAATGACAACTTCGAATTTTCGAACAGAGGTTGTTTTCACAAAATTAACCCCCTAGACTCAATTTCACAAATTTTCAAACTAAGGATCAAAATGAAAAGCCATAAAATCAAACCAACCACGCTACTGACCTAAAATTGACGTTACGGATTTGCTGGGGCGGTTCGTTTTGCCATCTGATAGACAGAACAATAAGCATTGATCGAAATCAACTATGAAGCCTTTACAACCTTTAAAAATCACAACCTCGCACAAATTGTTCTGGATCACATCAGAAATCGTGTCAACCATCTCCACATCAGTCAGCAACCATGAAGAAGGATAAAATGACCAAAATATTAAAAAAAAAAAAAAGTTCACAGAATCAAGTCATTACATGATAGATCATTTAACTTAGCAACATTATCGAGCTTAGAAAACTTGAAGGCGATATTTAGACAAAGATATAGACTAATGGTTCCATTCCCTCACCGAGAGGATCAGGGCAAAGAAAAATAGATCCATATTGGCGTAACATACCTAAGCTAGTAAGTGAATACGAGTTGCCAACTTTAATGACTTTGTTGAGGAGAGACGGAGCATTGGGAAGAGCTCGATGGGGTCAAGAAAGGGTATAAATTCCCATTAATCGTAAAAGAAAGTGAGTTTGACCTGAAGTGAAGCTTTGACACGCTATTAGATACAGATTGAAGTGGCTCGTTGACCTAAACATGTAATTAAAAAAATTTAAGGTGCGAGGCAAAATCAATGTGCATCCTCAAATGCAAAACGTTTGTGGAATCATCCACCTGGTAATCTCCTCAAGTATAAGTGCAGATGCCATTATAAACTTTATAAACTCATTTTGCACCTCAGGACCCTTAAAATAACACATGTCCACTCTCTTAAGCAGCTTCGCATCACACATGATATTATTGATCGATCTTGTAAAATTGTACAACAGAGTCCATAATATCGACATCCTAACGAATTTTGGATTGAGATAATACCACAGAGAAATTTGACCTAATGGTTAGACGAGTTTAAATGAAGATACCATATTCAATTACTTTAATGAGAAAATAGGAGTACTGCCTCGACATTTCATTGAAAGCTTTTGTAATTTAGGACCACTTATAATCAAGTAAACACCACCTCAAATTTTTAGAACGTTTCTCTAAGATGTTATTAAAAATAGAGAAAATACATCATTTCACTCTTAAACTTGTCTGTATAATTTACTTTAAACCTTTAACTTCACGGGTAATTATATACCTTCTTAACAACTTTAAAGTGTATTAAATTAAATCCCGCGAAGCTTAACTGAAGTCAAGATTGCGTGTTGTTGGAGCACGCGCCTTCTGATTTGTCCACGTCATTTAATGTTATTATATATTATTTTATATTTTATTTTTATAAAATTATTAATACCTAATTCGTTCCTAATTATAACCCGATCCAACACTAACAAATACCCCCAATTTAAAACTAAACCCCATTTCTCTTCTTTCTTCGCTTAAAAATCTTTATTTTGTTCTCACGTATCAATCAATTTCGCCCAAATGATGAATGTTGTGGAGTTAGATTGCTCCAGTGGTGGTGATGGTGATTGGAAAATTCTCAACAACACACCTTTCCCATAGCCGCCGTCGTCGTTCTACAATGTCTCGTACATGTAGAGCAAGGAACAAGCCCTAGAAAAATTGGGCAAAGGAAACTTCGATGAGATCGCATTTTGGTAGGGTGATTTTAATCTGATATTGGATTGTCGATTGTTGTTAGTGAATCGGCTGTGAATTTCAGATTTTTTTACACAGGATTTCATGATCTCACAATCACCCTTTTTGGTGTTGTAAAATCGCATTTTGAGTTGTTGAGCAATAACTATTTCATCGTTTGAACCCAACTCGGATTTTGGCATAGGAATACTACTATCATCTTTATTTAACGGAAAGCTAATGATTGGTTCTTGTCTTTTGTTAAATATATAATCCATTCACCGGTCCTTCGTAATATCACAACAAAAATTGCATCGGAGAAGATTAAATGAAGAAGGAGAAGCTTAGATGACTAAATTGATTCATTTATCTTTGGAAGCTTTTAATTTAGAACTTGCAATGGAGGAAAAATAAGTTGGAGAAGACAATCAAAATTTAAAAAAAAAAAAAAAAAAAAAAAAAAGTGGGACCAGATATTTCATTTTTTAAAAATAATATACGTTGGCAAATAAAATAATGTCACGTGTATTATCATGTTAATTCATATTTTTTTTTTCTTCTCACACATTTTTTGGAGAGTGAATAACTCTCTGCTTAGGGATATATTTAATACAATTTAAAGTTGTTAAGGGGACATATAATTAATCGTAAAGTTCAGAATCTAAAGTAAGTTATGCAGATAAATTAAGGGGTGAGATAATGTATTTTCTCTTTAAAATAAGGTAGATTTGATTTGTTTAGATTTTAGATCCACCGAGGGACACTCTGGTAGCCCTCCTTTGGTCAAGTACTAGCTAGAAGTAAAAAATTCATTTACGACAATATATATACATCATTTGGTTATGATTGAACCAAATATATAATACCTTTAATGTTGAACCAAATACATCTAATCCCTACTATGAAGGTATGTAATGGAAAAACATTGAAATTGAAAAAATTGAAACTAGACAATTAACACCATATGAGAGTAAAATATATTAGCATTTTTTATTTCATAAACGGATTTATCGTGTATCTGGTATTTAAGCTTCAACACATGCAATATATCTGCTAAGTCGACTGATGTTATCAAAGAGTACTAAAATAAATACGACTATGATATTTTTAGAGATACCACGCCCTCTTTTCATGCTATATTTTGATTAGGACAAGCAAAAAATAAGCAAATCGCTTGGTCGTTTGAAGAACTTGATTAATTTTAGACAACGTATTTCGTAATATCATGTTGTGTTTCTTAGTATTTTTGATGCGATAAATCAAAAATGCAGAAGTCAAAATCCAAGTTGTCATCTCCTTTAATATTTTATTCTTTTTGTGTCTCACCCAGATGCATGATGTCTAAGCAAGGGTTGAATTCAAACCACCTCTCCTTGTGAAACTTTCACTTATGGATACTAGACATTTTGTGGAGGCAACAGCAGGATGACCTGATTTTATGTACCACCTACATATTCTATCATCACTAATCTCATGTCAGGTAATCACAATTTCGCTAATTTCTTTCACGTTTGGATGAATTTGTCTCTGTGGATGAATTTGTCTCTGCAGAAACATTCTATGATGTACGTTTTTTGCACTGTTTTCTATTTGTTGATTTTGGGGTGTATGTGCTTTAAATGAATATAGCACTGTTAGCTATTAAGTATGAGAGAACAAGATTTTGTAAATTTATTAGCAAGACAATTAATTTGATATCAAATCTAGCTTGAGATGAGCTGCTACTAAACAAGATTTTGTGAATTAAAATTATCAAATATTGGTTAATATCGTTTTTCTTCTTATTATGTAGCTGTTAGGATTCGGACAGAATAAGCAAACCACAAGTAAGAGAAAACAAGAACAACACACAGATTTACGTGGAAACCCTTGCAAGAAAAACCACGGGCAGAGGCAGAGGAGGTGTCACTATAATGAAAAGAGAGTACAATGTGGAGAAGGCTGAATTTTCTGAATGCACAAAATAACCCACTAAATGCACTTATATAATACGTGCATACAAATAAGTCCTAGGCCCAAAAACAGAAAGGTCCATTCAGGGCCCACTCAACATCATTCGGGTCACAACTCTAACAATCTCCACCTTGACACAAACTCTAATTCAGAACTCAAACCCATTTCAAGAAAAACTCTCCACCTCTTCTACAAAAGCCCTGAGGGCACATCTCAACAGCTAACACTAACCAAGTCCAAGCAATGCTCAAACTTGGCACTTGGTAGTGTCTTGGTCATCATATCAGCAGGATTATCATGAGTACTAATCTTGCTCACCATAATATCACCACAAGCAATAATTTCACGCATAAAATGATACCGAACATCGATGTGTTTTGTCCTTTCATGAAACATTTGATCTTTCGTAAGGAAGATAGCACTCTGATTATCGCAAAAGACCGTAGTAATCTGTAAGTATTTGCTAAGTAAGATAGCACTCTGATTGTCATAAAAGACCTTAGTAATCTGTAAGTCTTTGCTAAGTTCACCAAATAGACCCTTTAACCAAATAGCTTCCTTGAAAGACTCTGTAATAGCCATGTACTCTATCTCAGTAGTTGACAAAGCAACCGTAGTCTGTAAGGTAGCTTTTCAACTAATAGCACAACCACCAATGGTGAAAACATAGCCTGTAAGGGACCTCTTTTTATCACGATCTCCTACAAAATCAGAATCAACATACCCGATTACTCCATCTCTATTTTGCCTAAACTGCAAACAAGCATCAGCAGATCCATGTAAGTACCTGAAAATCCACTGAACTACTTTCCAATGTTCTTTGCCAGGATTTGCCATATATTTGCTAACTGCACTAACGGCATAAAATAAATCTGGTTGGGAACACACCATCGCATATATAAGAGACCCGATGGCACTAGAGTATGAAACTCGAGACATATAGTCACGCTCATAATCTAATTTTGGAGATAAAGTGGTTGAGAGTTTGAAGTGAGCTACCAATAGAGTACTTACAGGTTTAGCATTTTGCACATTGAACCTGCACTATCTCAATATACCTTTTCTGACTCAAATATAACTTACACTTTTCTTTATCCCACATAATTTCCATGCCAAGGATCTTCTTTGCTTCTCCTAGATCCTTCATCTCAAACTCCTTACTGAGCTGGGCTTTGACTTTTATTATCTCTCTCATATCCTTTGCTGCAATAAACATATCATCAATATACAAGAGAAGATACACGAATGAACCATCACTTACCTCCTTGAAGTAGACACAACTATCATAGCTGCTCCTTTGAAATATATGAGAGGTCATAAAAGAGTCTAACCTCTTATACCATTGCCTGGGCGACTGCTTTAAGACATAAAGAGACTTTTTCAACAAGCATACATAATCCTCCTTTCTCGAGACTACAAAACCCTTTGGTTGCTACATATAGATGTCCTCCTCAAGTTCTCCGTGTAAGAATGCGGTTTTGACATCCAACTGCTCAAGCTCAGGATTATGTATGGCCACAACACCAAGCAATGCTCGAATCAAACTATTCTTTACAACTAGAGAAAACACATCTGTGAAGTCAATACCTGAAACCTGACTGTAACCTTTAGCAACTAGTCTTGCTTTGTACCTAGCATCTTCAACTCCCAATGTTCCTTCTTTCTTTTTGAATACCCACTTGCAACGGACAGCTTTCTTATCTTTAGGCAATCTCACCAGATCCTATGTGCCATTCTTATGAAGTGATTCCATCTCCTCCTGCATAGCAATCATCCATCAGCCGGAATTATCACAACTAACTACCTCTGAGTAAGAAGAAGGATCTTCATCGGAATCAATACCTTCTGCAGCACTCAATGCATAAGCAACCAAATCAGCTTCAGCATACTTCTGAGGAGGTCTAATATCTCTTCTAGGCCTGTCTTTAGCAATAGAATATTATGGCGCCATTTATGGTGAAGAAGAAATAGTATTACTCTATATCTTCGGGCTAGGCTTAGAAGTCGGCACTAGTGTAGACTCTGCTCCAATCTGCAATTCAATGTGGGTGCATGACTGTTGCTGATTTATGTCACTAAGCTCATCCGAAGGCGAAGCACTAGATTCGAAGGAAGCCTAAAGCATGACAGTATTCATTAAACACAATATCCCTGCTAATTATAACCTTTCTGCTTTTTGGACACTAAATCTTATAACCTTTAACACTAGGCTTATAACCCATAAATAAACACTTGAAAGATCTAGACTCCAACTTTCCATTATCAACATGAGCATACACAGGACATCCAAATATTCTTAAATCAGAATAACTAGCAGGAGTACCAGACCATACCTCTTGTGGAGTCTTTTTAGCAATCGCAACTGAGGGAGAGCGGTTAATAAGAAGGCAAGTTGTGGAAGCAGCTTCATCCAAAAAGACTTGGGTAAACCAGCATTAGAGAGCATATAACGTACCTTCTCTATTATAGTCCTATTCATTCATTCGGCCACACCATTCTGCTGTGGAGTATGGCGAAGTGTCAAGTGCCTCACAATTCCTTCTGACTTGCACAAAGCATTAAATTCGTTAGAACAGAACTCTAAACTATTATCAGTCCAAAGGCGTTTTACCTACTTCCCTGTCTGTTTTTCAATTATAGTCTTTCACTCCTTGAAAGTAGGCAACACATCATTCTTTTGCTTCATAAAGAACACCCAAACTTTTTTTGAATAGTCATCAATAATAGTCAACAAGTAATTAGCGCCTCCTCTAGAAGTTACTCTAGTAAGACCCCAGAGATCAGAATGAATGTAATCAAGTGTGCCCTTAGTTGAGTAGATGCCTTTAGTAGATCTGACTTTCTTCTGCTTCCTGAAAATGCAGTACTCACAGAACTCTAATTTGGTAATACTCCACCTATCACAAGGTCCTCTCCTGCTTAGTTCAGCCATCCCATTTTCACTCATATGCCCCAGGAATATATGCCAAAGTTTAGCAATGTCACTTTCTGATAGAGAGGAGGTAAAAATGTCTGCATCACCTATAATAGTAGAGCCTTACAGGACATATAAATTTGTAGACTTTCTCTGTCCCTTCATCACAACAAGAGCACCTTTAGTAACCTTCAAGGACTCCGCCTTCACCAGTGTACCTATAACCGTTCGAATCAAAGGTACTCAAGGAAATAAGACTTTTCTTCAGGCCTGGGACATACCGCACATCACCAAGTGTCCTCACAACCCCATCAAATATCTTGATCCTGATTGTTCCAATACCAGCTATCTTACAAGGTATGTTATTTCCCATCAACACAACACCTTTAGAGATTGTTTCATGTATTGTAAACAAATCCCGATTATGACATATATGAAACATGCAAGCTGAATCAAGAATTCAATCCTCACAGGGTTTGGATTTACCATAAAAAACTACCAAGAGTTCTCCATCACTACCGCCATCTTTAACAAAACTGACTTCACCGAACTTCTCTGGTTGGTTCGAATTTGACATGGCCCTTCTTTTTGCAGTAATTACAGGTTTTGTTTTTATTTCTAGATTTTGACCTATTATTGTCATCATCCCCAGAATTCCTCTCATGAGTCCTTCCTCCTCAAATAATGAGACCATCTCCTTGAGTCTCCGACCCATTTATAAGATGTTTCTTCTTCTTCTTAGAGAACAATACACCATAGACTTTATCAACCGTCAGGGTATCACGACTATATAAAATCATATCCCTAAAGTTCGTGTATGATGTAGGTAGTGAACACAACAAAATCAACCCTAAATCTTCCTCATCGTACTTAACCTCCAGAGTCTCTAAGTCAGAGATAATTTCTTTAAAGACAGATAGGTGATCTTTCAAAGATGCACCCTCAGACATATGATGGGAATAAAGTCATTGTTCGAGATACAACTTACTTGTTAGGATTTTCATCATGCATAAAGATTCCAGTTTCAACCACAACGCAGCGGCAGTGGTCTTCTTCAAAACATTCTGTAGAATCTAATTAGACAAATAAAGGTGGATCTGAGATAGAGCCTTCTGATCCTTACGTCGTTTGTCCTCATTCATCCACGATAAGGGCATCTTATCAAACCCTAATAGAGCATCGTCCAAATCCATCTGCGCAAGCATAGCCCATATCTTAGCCTGTCATAACAAAAATCTGGTGTTGCGATTCAACAGTGGAATATCATACTTCATGGTTACCATCCCCGAAAAAATAATTAACCAAGCTCTGATACTAATTTATTAGGATTCGGATAGAATAAGCAAACCACAAGTAAAAGAAAAAAAGAACAACACACAAATTTACGTGAAAATCCTTGCGAGAAAAACCATGGGCAGAGGCAGAAGAGGTTTCACTATAATGGAAAAGAGTACAATGTGTAGAAGGCTGAATTTTCTAAATGCACAAAATAACCCACTAAATGCACTTATATAATACGTACATACAAATAAGTCCTAGGCCCAAAAATATAAAGGTCCATTCAGGCCCACTCAATATAATTCGGGTCACAACTCTAACATTAGCTATGATTGTCTGTTGCAAAATCATTAAGAGCAAGAGAAAATAGGGTCGAAAAGAAGAGGTTAGCTAGACAATACATATAAGCTGATCTCATACTAAGTCATAGAAATCCTCTCTAAAGTCAAATGCTCAAACTGATATCTACGCTCCTCCCTCAAATTACAAGAAATAAATCGATCTAGAAAAATCTGAGCAAACAACTCCTAAATCAGAGGCGGAGATCAGGTGGGCCTAGAGTCAACAAAAGAATGTCACCACTTGTTGGTGAGGCCACCCATATAAAGAGTTGCATAATCAACCCTATGGGATTCCACCAACCCCACATTCGGAAACCTCTTATGAAAACTCTAAGAATTAATAAGCATCCTCTCTTATCCACTCTAAAACTCAGGTGGATTCATATTCCTGAACCTCTCAAGACTTCTCTTCTCTTCATTCGATTTCACTGGTCTAGTCACACTCGACAAGGGCATAGTGGGATATACATTCATTAAACAATGACCAATTTAATTATGCCAATTTATTATATCTATAAATTGAATTAAACTAATATAAAGTAGGGCTTTTCAATTTAGTTTTAGTATATTTTTTTTATTTTTCTCAATTTTTTTTAGTTTTCTCAATTTCTTTTTTTACAATTATATTATAAATGAAAGTGTAATTGGATTACACAAGCTTTGGAAAAAATAGAAAAAATTTAGAAAACAAGAAACTGCTAACAAGTTGAAAAGAAAATACTTACAAGTTCAATGCATACAAGGCAATAATAGTGCAATAACAACTAAGGAAACAAACATTAGCAGAAGAATATAAAAAAAAAACTTCCAAAAGATATCTTATTTTGTACGGCAATGATTAAATTCTGTAAATTCTCAATTAGAATGGCAAAACCTCCAATATTTGCAATTGAGGCAAGAGCTAATAGGAAAGGCGTAGGATGAGAGATTTGGTTACCTAGATATTTTCAATACAAAGTTAAAACAATACTAGAATAGAGTGAAATGAATGAACAAATTAGGAGACTTTGAATTTGGAATTCTCTAGAAAGTGACAAAGTTTCTTTTCTCTTATTAGGTATTTATTTGCCTTTAGATTTGGATTTTGAATCCTGTGCTTATCGAACGGTGAATATATTACAGGTCTAAATCAGATCTAAACATTTAAAACTATAAATTAGTTATTTATAATATTTATAAAGTAGATTATGATTAATATTACTATATCCTATAAATTTAAAATTAGAATTGTATTATGTCTGTTTGGTTTGAGTTTGGTTTAACCTTTTTTTGTTAATATCAAATCAAATCAAGAATGGTAGGCATCCCAACACCAAACCAGCCAAACCAAGTCACAGGTCAATTGTTTTTCCATTTAACTTGGCATTGGCATGTACACCCCTAAGGCATATCATCATATCTAGTTGGTTCAGTAACTAGCTGGCCTAATAGTTACTGAAAAATTAGGATACGCTGCTGATTTGGAGTCTGAGCCGTAACTCTAGTTTATGAACCCTCAGGAGTACCAATAAAACCATCCTCTGAGCCATACCCTCTAACAAATCCAACACACGAACCATTGTATTCTAAAGCACCAGAGTAGCTACAAAAGTAGTGGAGCCTAATTTGGGCCCACATCTTCAATTGAACCTGATCAACCTCAACTCATAATCAACCTCAGGAGACTCTTCTATACTTGGTACCCAAGTAGTTGCCTATGATCTGCTCTAGCCTGACCCCTAACTCGGCCTGTACCATATTCCTACCACATTTGTGTGTCCCAACATAGGCAGTAGGCATAGAAGCGAGAATGGGATCATGCTCTCTTTCCATATTAGCATGATTCCTCACCATCTATATGAGACAATGAAAAAGAGAATATTCTTAAGTCTTAAGAATTAAATAAATTCGAAACAAATGACTAAAGGTAGCGTGGGTAAATGACATAGAGGAAGAGATTCAAGGTAATTTGAAAGAAATACATCTGCAAAAAATAATTTAAAAATAAAATAATTAAACCCCTTTGGAATTTAATTTATTTACGAAATTTCTTGTAGAAATTTGTAAGAAATATACTTTCTTTCATCAATTTTTATCAATTTTTTTGGCAAGAAATTCCATAGGTAATTTATATGCGCTTTTAAAATTCTCATGTAATGTACTTGAGGATTTTAAAATCCGCAAGTAATAATTATTCACGAAGATTTTTTCATCGGATTTTTTTTAGTAGAAAAATTTACAGGAAACTATGTTACCTACAAATTTTAGTATATAATCTGCAGAAAAATTTTCATGTAATTTGCATTTTTCTAGTAGTGTATGAGAGAATGAAAAAGAGAATATCAGTAATGGATGAAATTAGTTCACATGATAAGAAAGAAAGAATGAGTTTATTTTAATATCCCATAGCCGTTTGAAGATTGATACTGAACGCCTCCGTACTGATCCGCAAGACTCTACTAGACTCTTCTTGTACTTGTGATATCAATGAACCTAGAGCTCTGACACTATCTTGTCAAGATCCAAAACTCAAGTAGTGATGAAAAGTATAACACTATCCTCCTCCCCTGTGCTAGGTAAATCAACCCAATACTTAAATAGTAGTAATCAAGTAAATATGTATACAAAGTAAAATAATGATAAGTCTCAAAACTAAATCACATATGCAACTCGATAAAGAAGTACAAAAATCAAAAACACTATCAAAAATTCAAAAGTCATAAGTACAAGCCTCTAATGATGAAATCAATACAACAAGAGTCAAAGTATCTCAATACCATGAAAGATAACAAAAACATAATAGAAGAGATTCTCTAAGCACTGGATCAATAAGCCGCTACCTCTAAACCTCAGTGATGATATTTCAAACACGGACTTTGAATTAGTGCTTGAGACAATCAACTCAATACTTGAAGGTAAAGTGCAGAAATAAATAAGCTTGAGTATCAAACCACATGTTTTCAACAACACTGACTACTGACCCTAAATCAAAGTGATTGCAAGAACTACCTATTATACTACTACCGACTATATCCTCGAGTACTTGTCATATCAAAAAAGCCACAACTAATCTAACAATCATACAATGTTAATAAGGATACAATACTAAATATAATCCCATAAGTACCTCAAATTAGTACGAGAGTAACAAATTACTCAATCACTGTGCACATCGATATTGGTATAAGTTATCTAAACGACAAGATGAATGCATATGATACAATGTGTGTTGCAGTATACACACATTGCTTGTATAGATAGTTTGGATCCATGGAGATCCGGCAGGTCATATATTCATTCGAAATAATTTTTCATCGAGCATGCAAATCATGATTTCTTTTTGAAATATTTTTCCATCGAGTTTCCAATTCAAAAATCAGTAAAATCTACCAGGAATAATTTTCCATTAGACATGCAAGTCATAAAAAAATAAAAATTCACCCAAAATATTTTCTCATCAGACATTCAAGTTATTTCAAAACATCTTTCTTGAAAATATTTCCTTAACAACACAATGATATGAATAAGAGTGAGTATACATGATTCACAATGATAAGATGAACACAAATATCTCAATCCAGACAAATACGGTCATACTCAACTCAAAAACTTTGACTACAAGCCTAAGTACCATCAATCTATCTCAATTTACTCAAATTACCCTCATAAAAGGGATTACAATCATCATCAACAACTATCATGCCTGCTAAAAGCACCATTCCACTTTTTATATTATGCTCCAACTATCAAGAATAAGAAAAAATGATCCAATCAAGTCAATCATATATTTTTAATCCTTTACATAGCACCGGTACTCGCATAGATACTCATCATTTTATCTATACAAGACCCCATCTCCTTATTAATTCCATCTAAGTAACTAACACATAAACACTTAGAAAGAGAGTCAAAGAAAGTTTTAACTTATCTTAAAAAAAGTCCGAGAAATCCAACCAAAACTTTATCATTTCGTAGAGCCTTTGAACAAATTCAATCTGATCAAATACATATTATACATAAGAAAATAAAATCATAAATTCTCATAAACTATTATTAAATTTCAGATTTAGAAAGTCAACATAAAAGTTAATCCCGAGCCCAAAAAGAAAAAACTAAAATTTTATTTGAAATCACGTTACCCATATATTTCTTTAGAAACAAATTAACATTGAACTTCAAATCATCAAAATGTCATTTCTTAACTTTACCCTAAAATTCTCAAATTTTCCCATTAAAAATTCATGATTTGAAGATAAAATGATAATAAATCATTGAAAAATGTGTAAATATAATGTAAGAATCATACCCAAAGAAGAATACTTGAAAAACACCTTTTAAATCTCCCAAAATTGAGATTTCAAATTTAAAAAATCAACTATGGAGTTTTAGATCGAAAATGAGCTCTAAAATTTGTTGTTGAGATCATTTCCTTCAAAGCATTGTGATAGGTCTCTCGTGATCACGAGGCTGACCCGACCCAACCCATTTTGATTGCGACATTCACATAAAAAATACAATGACCAAAATTACTTGTACCAACCAACCACCCCTTACCCTTCGCAATCACGCAACCCTCCATCGTGATTGCGATAACCAGGCCGAATAACTATTTGAAATCACAAGAGGTCTTCGCGAATGTGAAGAGGAAAATAACATTACACTAAGTGCAAAAAGAACAAGGAAAGGCCAAAAATTCACTGAATAGAGCCTTAGAATTCGTTTGAAATTTCATGAACACAAATCAACTATATTACTAGACTAAAAATGACATTCTGAACTCAATGAAAAAATCGCCAAAAAGAGATCGTCTTAAATAAATGTTGATCGTAGTCAATTTTATGCTTAAATTTTCTATTTTTTAATCAACTACTCAAAATTTACCATAAAAAATAGGTACCTAAACAAAAAGTCCTACTAACCCAAAGCTCACATTTCAAAGCTAATAGAACTATTGCAATACACAATATGACCTCGATATCATAAAAAGTTGGCCAGAGTCAGTCAAATAAACTTCCAAATCTTTCAAAATAAAAGAATCACATAATTCTTAATTGATTACCTTGAAAGCCATACCATCCACACCCTGATCAAAAATAACATAAAGCAACTATGAAGAGGAATAAAATAGTCAAAATGTAGTAAAATTGATAATCACTATGAGGGTTGTTACACTCACATAATTTGAACTTAAAGTAGTTTGAAGTTTAATTTTTTGTGAACATGCAATTCTATTATTAAGTAGTATATTTCTCATAAATATAAAGATCCCACAAGTAGTAAAAACTATCAAAAATTTTCTACTACTTATACAATCTTACCAAATGAACTAATCATTGTTCATAAATAAAATACCTTATATTTTAAGATGCCACATTGATAAATTCATATCTCCATATTCCTTTATAAATTAATGTTAGAAATTACAAGCTTTCAAATACGCATAATCATATAAAATCCACTAGTCAACAATAGTAGCAGTAAGTAACTAGTATTCTGTAATATAATTTTTCATATGGTACATGCAATCTCTTCATGTCGAGCATAATTTTTTTATACTTTTTTTTTTACAAAATTTAAAATGACGAATATTTTTCACAAAATATAAATTTATAGACCAAGTTTTATGTTTAGAAAAAATTAAAATCACAATTTGGAGCTTTTTGAAAATTTTGAGATTTAAAATTACCATCTCAAATTCCCATATTCAAAAAAAGATTTGAAATCATGACCGCATGTCCAAACCCCTATTAACACTCTATTTGGATGGTGGTTTCCCATGTTTCATAATATCGGTACTGTATGTTATGTTATTGTATTGTACTGTATAATACAATACAATATTTGAATGGATTGTATCATTTGCTACTGTTTAATAATAGTTTTATTGTTTGTTTTGATGGTATGATGTGATGTCGTAACTGATAAATTTATTAAAATATCCTTAATTATTATAAATCTAAATTTATTAATAATTATTGATAAACTAACTTAAAGTAATTATCTTTCTTCAAATTTGTCATAAATTATGTCTTGTAAATATATTAAACACAAGTGATACTTTTTGGGAAAAGTTGGAGACCTCCGTAAAAATACAGTAAATTGGAAACACTATCAGACTAGGTTTAATCTGATAAGAAACGGAAGGATAAAGAAGGAGTGCCAACTTCAAGTCATGTTAATATTATTGGTAAATCTGACACCACTATAAAAAAAGGTTGAGAAGCAAGATGAAGGTCAATGTTAAAGTGGTTCCCAGAGATGCTAGTGATCCAACATATTCCTGCGCACTTGAGTTGGATAACTTTGCTCAGGTTAGTTTTTTGAGTTATTCATTAGGTAGTATTAGTGCGCTACGCAAAGCTTATAGCTTTATATTGTGCTCTATAAGTAGATTGTTCTTAGAAATTTTGTTCAATTGTTGTACATGTACATTCTGCACAGAAGAGTGTAGACACCTAATTTTGTCCCTCCCAAGTCTAATTTTATTCATTTTTAGCTCACATTTCCACACACCCTCACCCATGTGATTATATCCCACAAAAATACAAAAATAATAACCCTTAACAAATTTTATCTTGTTTTAATCTTATCCTAACAACCTCTCCAATTAAAAGCGAACACCTCACCACCCCCTCACCCTCTAGCCATGTGTCCCCCCTGCCCCCACCTTTCTCACGTGAACTAATGGATAAAAAAAAAAGAATATATTTCAATACACTACAAAGGAACCCATTTTTCATTTATCATCACCATCTTCATCAGGACTGACCATATATTCACATCACAAAAACACATACCCATATATAATTCCCACAAATAGTCACCAGCACACACAGACACACGGAATCACACTCACATCACCACGTAAATTTCCAATTCCACAAAAAATGATCACCTTCATCGGCTCATTGGAAACCCAAAAACACACACGTACGCCGCCATTATCACCAGAATCATCACTAAAAATAAGGCTACGAGTCGTATTTTGTCTACCATTTCAGTAAAATTCTCCAATTCGGGTTACTAGTCCAATAGAAATTGCTGATTTGGGTTATTGTCTTCCGGGGAAATCGTTGTTTTGATTACTGTTCTGATGGAACCTACTGGGAAATTGTACATCGTCCCATCCTCTAGTAAGCCATGGAATTTGGGATTCGAATTGTTGGTTGTTACTGAAGTCTCGATTAGAGGTTCGAGTCGAGGTTTTGGCACGGGCTCCATTTTATTTTATTGAGTGAATTGAAATCGAAAGTCATATTAAGATCCATTCCTTATCTTTTTCTTCTCTAATCTTTAAGTTATTGATAATCTGTGGTTTGAATCTGTGTTGTTTGAATTTAATTTTAGTTGATTTTGATATATTTGAATCATTATAATTATTTGTTGATATTGATCGATTGATTGGATGAATTGGATAATTAAATGAATCGGGCTCAATTTGGGGTGAATCTTGATTTTGGGACGGTATTAAAAATTGTCTAATTGGAAATTTCATTTGGTTTATTTGGATTGTTAATTTCGATTCATCGATGATGTTAACTCGATCGTATCATAATAGGTCAAATTAAGTAGGCAAAGTTTAGGTTTGGGTAGGCAAATTTAGGAATGATGTTTGATTGAATGCGTGGAATATGTGTGGAATATTTTTTCTAGTATGTCGCATCTGATTCAAATGTATTCATTTGGTCAGGAATGCCCCAAGGTTTCATGTATTTATTTACCGAGGAATGCCCCGACATATCATGTTGTTGAAAAATAATAGTGATGAAGGCCCGCGGCGTCGGGTAAGGCATTGGAGCTTTAGTCTAGGATAGTATAAAATAGGATTTATATTTTTCGCATTTTTCTACTTTGTACTGTATAATTGGAATGGAAATTATGATTTTTGATTTGTTTTGTTTTGATTGATTAATTTTGTGTGTTTTATGTGGTTTATACATTCGTAGTGTTAAATTAGCTGATATTCTCCACCAAGCGACCGTAGTTGAACCATGGGATCGAGAGGTGCCTAACACCTTCCCCTCGATCAATAGAATTTCTTAGCTGGAATCTCTATTCGTAAACCAGTTTAAAGAGTCAAATCATTTTGAAAAGGATTTTCCAAAGGTGACTTGGCACACCCGGTTATGCCAAGTGGCGACTCTGAGTTTTGAATATAAATAATTCTTTTTTGAAATAAATTTTCATCTTTTTGTCATTTAACAATAAAAACCCTTTCAAACTTAAATCTAATTCTTTTTTTGCGATTCAAAAAAAGGGGTGTAACACCTCTGGCGAATCTGCTGGGGATTTTTCAGAATTCGAGCTTATTTTTGGAGTTGTATCGGCTTAGTTTGACATTATGAGTGTATAAACATTGTTTGTGTTATGGTTTGTTGTTTATTTTATCATTGTTGAGTGCTACGTGTTTACAATTTTTCTTTTGTGTGTTACCGCTTTATATCTGGCATCATGTGCATAACTCGAGTCAATTCTTTCTACAACAAGTTCCGGAGTGCACGTCGTGCGCACGAACTCTAGTTGAGTCACCCTTATTTTAAGAAGGGGAGCCGTTGGATGTATGGAGTAGGTGGAAAGCAAAGCAGACACTACCGACCATATACTCCCCCAATGGCCTTGTTAGTAAACCCCAACGTAGGTCAACCTTTAGGTCATGCTTATGTGCATCATATTGAGACCTAGCGGGGTCCACTTGGTCATTTGTAGGAGACTCTCCTCTAAAGTATCCCTACGTGCTAATTTTTGCATTTTTTAGGGTAATAGGGTCATTTGACGGACTGATTTGGGGAAAGTATGTGCTAGAATTAAAGAAAGGTATGTTAGGCATGGAAAAAAAAAAGGAAAAAAGAGAAAAGGTGAATCAAAAAAGAGTTTCATAGTTTTTAGGTTCTTTATGGCTTTTGTTTTCCACAATTCAAAAATTCAAAAAAAAAAGATTTTTTTTTACTTTTTGCACTCATTTTTCAAAAAAATCAAAAAGACTTTCCTTTTGTTTCATTTATCAAGCATTCACAATTCGAAAACTCTAAAAAGATTTTTTTAGGAGCCTTTTATTAAAGAAAAATTTTTAAAAAGGTGGTAGAAGTTTTGTACATTTCATATAACGAAAATACCAAAAAAAATTTCTTTCATAGCTGTTGGTGTCATTTTTTATGTGAAGTGTCAAATGAAAAACTCAAAAACAAAACAAGATTTTGTTATGTTGTTCATCGTGTGTCTTTGGTTATGTCTCAAGTTAGGGTGCAATCTGTTATTTAATCATTAATTGTCCAATCTGGATGAACTACGCTCCCCTGATTCTCCTCTCTCGGGAGTGAGATACATAGGCAACCTATTGTTGGTTCGGGGATCTTATTTGAATTTATTTTTTAAAAAAAAAAAGATTTTCTTCACTCTTTATTAGAGTAGGTGTTTCATATACATCTTTAAAAGAAAACTACAAAAAAAGATTTTTCCTTCAATAGGTTCAAGTTTCATTTTCATATGAAATTCAAAATCGAAAATCCAAAAAGTTTTTTCTTTGGTAATCATAGGTTTCATTTTGTATAGAGAGTTTAAACTTGAAAAATGCAAAAAAAAAAAATAGTCAATTCTTTGGACAATTTGTTATTTCATTTTCTTTTTAAAGTTTCAAGAAGAAAGAAAGGAAAAAGAATTAATTGGCCATTTTGGCAAGACTTCACAAACTACGCACACCTGATTATCCTCTCTCGGGAGTGAGATACGTAGGCGCCCTCTTGGGTCCGGTGATCTTTTAAAAAAAAAAATTTGAAAAAAAAAATGTCGAATTCTAATGCATTTGCTATCTCTTGTTCAGTTAGTTTAAGGTGGTTGGTTTGTGGCATTTTGGTTGGTCCTCCATATTACACTAAGTCACAGAGAAAGTTATGGCCAACAAGGATATCGAGTTTCTTGTCACTGATTAGATAGGGAGTTCGGGCAATGAGAATTTAGGAGCTAATGAAGAGATTCAAAAATTAAGGCAACAAATGATAGAAATGCATCGAGCTTGGGCTAATGGGTTACCACCTCCTCCATTTCCCGCTGATAATCTGGAATTTCTTTCTAGCTTGCCTCCAGTGTCACATACACAATTTCCTATTTTTGTTGACACACCACAACATGCATTAGAACCTGCTTTGGGGCAACAATATCCAAACACTTCCAATATTCACTTCCTTATTCCTCAACACAAAGCTACCACATGCTCGGCTCCACCCACTGTTCGTGTTTTTGCAGCACCACCCCCACCCGAAGCTTCTACTTTTGAGGTTTATCCATAATTTATTCCTCACCACTCTGCGAGAGAACCTGTATTGAATATTTTTGCTGGTCAATATCATGCTATTGAACCCACATTTAAGTTGACTAGTCCTTATGGCTTTACTCACCCGCCTAAATTTTCTCTTAACACTGAGAAGCCTGTTATAACAGAAGAATAAGAGAAAATGACCAGAAAATCAAGAAGTTTGAAACTGGCTATGAAAGTTCTCCAGGGACTTGAGGGGGTACAAGAGTGTCTCATATAAAGATTTGTGCATGTTTCCAGAGGTTCATCTTCCTTTTGGTTTTAAAATGCCGAAGTTTGAGAAGTATGATGGATATGGCGATCCTGTAGCACATTTGAGATGTTATTGCAACCAACTATGGGGTGCTGGGGGGAAGGAAGAATTACTCATGGCATATTTCGGTGAGAGTCTTTCAGGCCTAGCTTCAAATGGTTTGTTAACCAAGACATCGACAAGTGGATTAGTCGGGATGACCTAGCTAATGAATTTGTGCAACAATTCCAATACAATGCAGAGTTGATTCCTGATGAAAAATCCCTAACTAACATGAAAAAAAAGAGTACTGATACTTTCAGAGAGTATGTGATTAGATGGCGTGAACAAGCTGTTAGGGTGAAATCGTCAATGAAAAAAAGTAAGATAGTGGAGGTATTTATTCAAGCACAGGATGAAACATATTATCAACACTTGTTACCTGCATTAGGCAAGCCATTTATTGAGGTCCTCAAAATGGGGGAGATGATAGAGGATGGAATTAAGACCGGCCGCATTGTGAGTTTTGCAATATTGAAAGTGACTACTCAAGCAATTCAAAAAGGTTCGGGAAGTGTCGGAGGAAAGAAGTATGAGGAATATGTATCTGCTATTGTAGTTGGACAACAGGCACGGGCAAGAGGACCACACCATCGTTACCCATAGGCTCAAACCCAATCTTATGCCCAAGCTCCACAGAATCACTCCCAAAATCCATTATACCCCATTCCTCCACCGCCATATCCAGTATATAATGCACAGCCATATGTTCAATCCCCTTCTTACCCACAATGGCATGCACCAACTCCTCAGAGTTATCCTCAAACTCCACAAATATACCGAAGCCCTTCTAAGCCAGATTTTTGGTTCAAGCCAAATAATGAAATGAGGCAGATGTCAATGGATACCTTCACACCAATTGGAGAGTCATATGTTAGTTTATTCTAGAGATTGGTATAGCGGGGCATGATTACTATTCTCCTTGGGTATACTCCTGACCCACATTCAAGAAGTTTTGATCCTAATGTATTATGTGCATATCGTTCTGATATTCAGGGTCACAGTATTGAAGATTGTCGTGCTTTGAAAAGAGAAATTGAAAACATGATTCAAGATAAATCAATTATGGTGCAGAACATTGACATTGAGGAAAGTTCTAATCATGCTGATATGCAAACCAGTGGCTAAGATGTTAGGCTGAGCAATTGAGAAGTCACCCCTCTCCCTACTAGGAAGAAGTCTGGTAGCCTATTTTGCTTTATTTTCTGTTATCCAAATTATTTCAGGGTTGTAGTTCGGGATCTATCTTGTTTTGTCCTTTTGTCGTTATGTTCAAATCCTTCTATCTTTCATTTTAATTAAATGGAGTGTCCCTTTTTTCCTTTGTGTTTTAAATTTATGTTGTTTGTTTGTTTTCTTTACATAGTACATTTTATGTTGATTCTAGTGTTATGACATGCTAGCAGAATTTTCATCCAAATCTTAAAATCCAGTTTAGGCATGAGCATTGAGTTAAAGGATTAATGTTAGAAAAAGAGAGTATCTGAGGACATAGGTAGATTCTTGAGACATTTGGTGACAAGTTGAAGCCTTATTTGAAAAATTAAGGCAATTATTTTAAGAATCGCAAGAATAACTTGGTCATCAATTGAAAGACATGTCTCAATTAGGTCAAATAGTGAATGTGTGGTCCTACATCAAAAAGAACAAAAAATCAGCTCCACGAAAGCATGAGTTATTAGATGTGAGGAATGCACAACAAAGGTGGAGTTTGAGGAAAAAGTAGTGATGCCCAGACTCAGTCAAAGTTAATGATGTAAAAGATGTCACAATGATCTTCATCTTTCACTTTCACTTGCATGCTATCTACTAGTATTTTCAAGGATTGATATTACAAAGGCATTTTATTCTGTTATCAAAATATTATGTCATCCTTTGTTTACCCCATCTGAGCTTTAGTCCTATTTTCTTTCATACCCCTCTTTTGGAATCAAGATAGAGTCAGTAAAACTCAAAAGAAAAGTGATGAGCAAAAGAATAGAGTCAAAAAGTTTCAAAAAAGAAAAAAAACTTGTCCCAAAAGAAAAAAGAGTGTCAAGAAAAATAAAGTCAGGAAAATCACAAAGAAAAAAAATTCAAAAGAAAAAAAGATATCAGAAGCAAGCAAAACAAGCCGCCAGAACTACGCATGACCTGATTCTCCTCTCTCGGGGGTGAGATATGTAGGCTGCTCTACTAAGGGCTCGGTCCAACTAAATAAACAATCTAGAATCACCCAGTCAAAAGAAACTAGGGCATGAGTTAATCCTCATTGTTCGAGTCGATTCCAAAAGTTGTAAGTCCTACGCCACTTCAAGTGTCGTCTGGGCCACATGCCATCCTTTCTTTCTAACCCATTCAAAAGCCAAGTTACAACCAAAACAAAACCTTCAGATCAATCTTTAAGAATGTTAAGACTAATCATGCAATGAATATGATAACGCATTTTGGGAACTACTTGTCTTCCTCAGCAATAAGAATCGGGAGAGAAATAAAAAATAAGAGAGTCTTATTGGTGAAAACCCTCACGGGCACCGTAAGACGATAGTAAGTTGAGAGAAATAAAAATAAGAGAGTCTTATTATAGAAAACCTTCACAGGAACCATAAGACGACTGTGAGTTGAGAGAAATGAAAATAAGAGAGTCTCAATGGTAAAAAACCCTCACAGACACCATAAGACAATGGTGAACTAAGTAAAAGAGAATGAGAGAGGCTTGTTGGTAAAAAAAACCTTTAAGGTATCAATTAACCTAAATAAACAACTCAGTTTCATGGCCATTAACTCAACAAAACTTGGTAGAAAGTTTGGATGGAAAGATCAGGAAGCTTAATAAAAAATGCATGGCATAATCATTAGAGTTGACTGTCATTTCTAGATAATTTTTTCATTTCTTTGTTTCAAATGGGGGCATTTATTGTCTTTTCGTTCTTCTTTTGTTTTTATTTTGTTTTCTTGAGTCAGTTATCCAAATAAAAGTCATCATCATTTTTCTCGTCTTTGATTCAAGTCCATATCAAAATAAGTGAGAAAAGATTTCAAAACTTGCTACCGGTTTCTTTAATTGCGCAAAGCAAGACAAAAGGCCAACACATGAAAAAGACATGATTGTGAGCCAAAGTAAGACATCCAGAAATTTTTGTCAACTGACAAGTCTGGCAACTTATGGAAATACCAAGGTTCAAAGGGTTTATCTGAGAAGCACGGCAAAGCAGAGATATTGTGTTTGTTTCAGAGTCACTCTTAATAATCTGAGTTTGGGTCAATGATGCAGCAAGTCAGTGACATATGCTAATGGTCGGAAGCAAGGTTAAATGTGACGAGGGCAAGAGCAATTGCCACAAAAGCTAAAGACACAAACTAGACACCATGTTTTTAAACTCACAAGTTTTCTTTGTATGAAACAGGAACACATGTTACATTCAGATCAAGGATTTTGGAGCCTAAACATCAAAGACCATAATTTCTCACTTCTACAAATGCAAAAGGCAATGTTGTTGCACAAGTTTGGTAATCAAAACCATGGTAAAACTCATAATTCAAGATCTCTAGGAGACACACTTCCTTGTCAAGAAGACGCATTTTCTTGGAAAATTCAAGTGATATTTGTAAGGAGACGCACTTCCTTATTTGGGAAATTCAAGAAGCATTTATAGAGAGACACACTTCCATATTTGGGAAATTCAAGCAACATTTGTAAGGAAACGCACTTTCTTGTTTGGTAATTCAAGCGGTATTTGTAAGGAGACGTAATTCCTTGTTTGGTAATTCAAGCGGTATTTGTAAGGAGATGAACTTCCTTGTTTGGGCAATACAAGCAACATTTGTAAGGAGACGCATTTTTTTATTTGGACAATTCAAGGAACATTTGTAAGGAGACACAGTTCCTTGTTTGGGTAATTTAAGCAGCATTGGTAAGGAGACACACTTTCTTATTTTGGTAATTTAAGCGCATTGGTAAGGAGACACACTTCTTTGTTTTGATAACTTAAGCAACATTGGAGCCCGCCCGAAGCACAAGCGAATAAATAAAAAGTCAAGCAACAAGGTAAAATAATTGAAAGGCAAGCAACAAATTGAAAAATTGCAAGTCAGGAGCCCGCCTGAAGAATAGGGTGATGAAACTCAACTCAAGAGTTCAAAAGAAGCTGCACAAATAGGATTTTTGTAATTTTATTTATCTTTTTAACTCTTGAAATTTTTCATTTTTGATGTAATGACAGAGCCGTGATCGAAACTTCGATGGGACCTCACTCGACTCTCCAACTCGGTATAGTCCATCTCCTTCCAATCCTTTAAGATACCTGTCACTTGATTCCCTCATAACTTGGGTAGGTAGGATGTCCTAAGTCAAGACTTGGTGTCCCTCCTTCCTTCTGTTTTATTCTTTTAATAATGGTTGGGACAAAATTCTGTCTCGTTGTCTACTTCTTTCTCTGAAAAACACTTCATGTTTACATTCAAAGGGGGCATGTTGTAGACACCAAATTTTGTCTCTCCTAAGATCAATTTTATTCATTTTTAGCTCACATTACCACACACCCTCACCCATGTGATTATATCCCACAAAAATACAAAAATAATAATCCTTAACAAATTTTATCTTTTTTTTAATCTTATCCTAACAACCTCTCCAATTAAAAGAGGACACCTTACAACCCCCTCACCCTCTACCCACATGTCCCCCCCTACCCCTACCTTTCTCACGTGAACTAACGAACAAAAAAAAAGAGAATATATTTTAATACACTACAAAGGAACCCATTTTTCATTTATCGAGACTGGCCATATATTCACATCACAACAATACATACCCATATACAATTCCCAAAAATAGTCACCAGCACATACAGACACACGGAATCACACTCACATCACCACACAAATTCCTAATTCCATAAAAAAAGCACCTCCATCGGCTCATTGAAAACCCAAAAACACACACACACTACCGTTATCACCAGAATCATCACTTGAAATAAGGCTATGAGTCGTCGTTTGTCTACCATTTCAGTAAAATTCTCCAATTTGGGCTACTATTCCAGCAGAAATTGCTGATTTGGGTTACTGTCGTCCAGGGTAATTGTACGTCGTCCCGTCCTCTAGTAAGCCATGAGATTTGGGATTCTAATTGTTGGTTGTTACTGAAGTCTCGATTAGAGGTTCGAGTCGAGGTTTTGGCACGGGCTCCATTTTATTCAATTGAGTGAATTGAAATCGAAAGCCATATTAAGGTCCATTCCTTATCTCTTTCTTCACTAATCTTTAAGTAATTGATAATCTATGGTTTGAATCTGTGGTGTTTGAATTAGATTTTAGTTGATTTTGACACATTTGAATAATTATAATTGTTTGTTGATATTGATCGATTGATTGGATGAATTGGATAATTAAATGAATCGGGCTCAATTTGGGGTGAATCTTGATTTTGGGACGGTATTAAAAATTGTCTAATTGGAAATTTCATTTGGTTTATTTGGATTGTTAATTTCGATTCATCGATGATGTTAACTCGATCGTATCATGATAGGTTGAATTAAGTAGGCAAAAGTTTAGGTTCGGGTAGGCAAATTTAGGAATGATATTTGATTGAATGCGTGGAATGTGTGTGGAATGTTTTTTCTAGTTTATCGCATCTGATTCAAATGTATTCATTTGGTCGGGAATTCCCTAAGGTTTCATGTATTTATTCACCAGGGAATTCCCCGACGTATCATGTTGGTGGAAAATGATAGTGATGAAGGCCCGTGACGTCGGGTAAGGCATTGGAGATTTAGTCTAGGATAGTATAGAATAGGATTTATATTTTTCACATTTTTCTACTTTGGACTGTATAATTGGATTGGACATTATGATTTTTGATTTGTTTTGTTTTGATTGAATGTTTTTGTGTGTTTTATGTGGTTTATACATTCGTAGTGTTAAATTATCCGATATTCTCCACCAATAGACCGTGGTTGAACCACGGGATCGAGGGGTGCCTAACACTTTCCCCTCGGTCAACAGAATTCCTTAGCCGAAATATCTATTTGCAAACAAGTTTAAAGAGTCAAATCATTTTGAAAAGGATTTTCCAAAGATGACTTGGCATACCCGATTATGCCAAGTGGCGACTCTGAGTTTTGAATATAAATAATTCTTTTTCGAAATAAATTTTCATCTTTTTGTCACTTAACAATAAAAACCTTTTAAACTTAAATCTAATTCTTTTTTTGGGATTCAAAAAAAGGGGGCGTAACAAAGAGGTGACTGAAGGTAGAAGAACGAAGAACAAAACTGACGCAGAGAAGAAAAATTGATGCAGAGTAGGATGATGAGGCAGAAAAACATGAAAATAGAAATGTATTAGGACTGTAAGTAATATAGGATAACGGGTAAAATAGAATTATATAATATTAAGTTAGGGCATAATCGAAAAAAAATAAGAAAATCATGGGATACCACCAAATCGGTGGTTTTATAAATTGAGGGATTTCATGGTTTTCAAACAATGAAAACGAACAATACCATGCCATGCCTTTTAAGAAATAATCAAAACAAACATGATTCTCTCAGTAACCATATCATGAAAAACCACCATCCAAACAGTATGTAAAAAGAACCTTATTTTTAGTTCAATGTAACATGTAAAATTCAAACGTGTCCAACTTTTACGCTTCTATAAAATAGCAACTTCCACAAAACAATAAGAGAAAAGACATAAAATTTCGGCCTAATGTCAAATTTACTTTAACATTTTTTCTTTATGGATAATTATTTACTCCCTTATGTTGTTTGAAGTGAATTTAAAAGCTTCTTTAAATTACAAAATCAATCTTGCTTGGGGTAGTGTGTTACACTGTAATACCCCGAAAAATTTTTTGTTGAAATTTTATGCGTAAACGTGTTAGGTTCTATCTTCTAGAATGAATTATAAATTTTTAGTGCAAAATGTCTTAGATTATGACCCACCATTGCGTAGAGTATCGAATAAGATTTCCAAAGATATATGGATCATCCAAAACGGACACCCGAGCGATGAGTTATGAACATTCCGATTGAACCGTCAATAGTAGTGAACAGTAAAACGTGCAAGAAAAAGTACCGAGGCCTGGTGTATTTTTGCTCCAAATTTAAATGATCATAACTCCTTGTACATAATGATTTGAGTGATTTACTATATATCAACAGAAAGCTCTGCGAGTCCTCTTTCCAATGAAATTAGTTTCATCCAATTTGTCTATAGGAGCAAAAAGTTATGGTCAATCTACTTCAGCCTATCAAAAGCAAATTTTTGGATCAACTTCAAACGATCATAAATCCTCGCACACAATGATCTGGGTGAGATACTATATATCAATGGAAAGGTATGAGAGTCCTCTTTCTAATGAAATTGGTTTTATCTAATTTGGATATCGGAGTAAAATGTTATGGTTGATCTACTTTATACTATCAAAATAGTCCATCAAAGGACAGATTCGAGAATTATTTGATTTTTAGGGGCGTTTTGGTCATTCCCCCTCACCAAAAATCCATCCAAACCCTATATTAAAGCCTATTAGAAGTATTATATGTTATATTTCATCAAATTCCCTCAAAAACAAAACCCTAAGCTCCTACATCCAACTTCAAGAACCTCCAAAGTTCACCATAAATTCTACAAATTTATTCAAGATTCCAAGTTCCTAGTTCAAGAACTCCAAGAACCATCATTCAAAGTCACGATTAACATCTCAAAAATAAGTATCGATCTAAAGTTCATCATTCAAGGTATGTGGAGTTTCTCAACAAGAACTCTCTTTTGTTCTTGTGCCCAAAAGTAATTTTCTTTACAAAGGCATGATTTTTATTTGATTTTTATGAATTTGAAGCATGAACCCATATCTTATGATGATTATTATGAAATCTTGATGTTTATGATTTTGAAATATGAATTTACATGTGTAGAGATATAAAGCATGAATCTTGAACGATATTTATCTTGATTTTGATATTTGGGTCGTGAATCCCTATTGGAAATTGTGTTTTTTTGAGAAAGTGTGTGTTATACGCACGTTGATGTTGAATATTTGAGATATATTGAATGGTTTGACCTTTTGGTCTTAATAGAGTTGTTTTGAACTCGAGTGTGAAAGAAATCCACAACGTGGTTGATTTTGATAGATGGGAAGCATGATGGCTCCCAATGTATATTTATATATTACTGAAATTGTTTTGTTGTGGATTGTCTTTGAAATGATCTAAGCTAAGTCCGGGAGAAATCTTTAGCACCGAGTGGAAGGTATAAAGCGAGCTTACTTCCCTAAAACTATGTGCCTCCGTAGGAGTAAGCCTGAGGCTGATTTATATAGTGATCACTAGTTTGTGTGGATTTGCTATCGATAGTCCTACTCCGATGGCAAGGATAGGACGGCTCTCCCCAACGTGGGTTGTACGTTGGACTCCATATAGCTCTCATGGTTTATGTCGGTTATAGGATCTCCCAGTGTGTGTGTGTTTCCTTGTGTCTATGGTGAATGGTGAAGTGATTTGAAAGTGGAATTATGAAAGTTATTCTTTCAAAAGATTTAAATAATATTTACATTATGAGAATTGATATTCTTAATGAACTGAAAGTGATTGACAAATTATATGATGACTCACATGTGTTATTGTACTTATTTCATCCTCTCATGATTATGATGATTTTCGTCGGGCTATGTGAGCTTTTCATACATCCTGCTTATTTCTTATAAATATTTATGATGATGATATTTATACAACTGCATACACCCTTATATACTCAGTTCCTTTCCATGGTACTGACCCATATCTTTGAATGTGGGCTGCATTTTCTTGGAATGTAGGTTCAGGTGCTCAGTTCCAGGTTCGACAGTGATTCTTTGGGCACGCTGTTCTACATCCTCTGTTGTGGTGAGTCCTCATGTTCCGAGGACGTGATGTCTGATGTTGGTTTTATGGAATTATTTACATTTGATAACTGAGTATGAGTCAGTTGGGGCATATCTCAATGGCTCGCTGGTTTTGTTGATTTTCTTAGAGGCTTGTCATACTAGTATAGATGTTGGGAGTTGACTAATAAGTCGTATTTTATTATCTTTCTGAAATTCTTTTATTCTTGGATAGTGATTGCTCTATTGATATTTGAGGGTTATTTATGAAAACCCCGTTTATTTGTGTTAAACTGAATGAAAATGGCTCAAAGGGTTAGCTTGGGGCTACTCGTAGCCTCAAGCACCGTGTGACGCTTAGCGATCTGTTTTCTGGGTCATTACAAACTTGGTATCAGATTCTAAGGTTTTAAGGTGTCCTAGGAAGTCTGACAAGCTACGTTAAGTAGAGTCTTGATCATCGGTGTGTAGCGCGCCACATCTATGAGCAAGAGGCTACAAGAAGTTTTAGGAAAAAGTGTGATTCTTTCTTTGAGAAGTCTATCGTGCTTAAAGTGTCTCTCTCTGCTATTGATTCGTGCTCTCCTCTTTCAGAAATATGCCTCTACATCGAGCGAGAAGAAATAATGATGGTCAGCAACCTCAACCCGTTGACCCATTGAATTAAAATGTGTCTCATGCTGAATTTTGGGCAGCCTTTCAGGCGCTAGTCCAAGCTATTACTATAAATATTCAGGCCAACCCGACCCTGGCTCCACAGTAACAGGGAGGTGATTCAGCTGCTGCTAGGATTTATGACTTCATGCAGATGAATCTGCCGGAATTCTATGCGTCCAAGTCTAATGAGGATCCACGATTATTTTTAAAGGAGGTGCAGAATATTACTCAGGTGATGCATGTATCTGAGGAACATAGTGTGGAGTTGGTTGCATATAGGTTGAAAGACCTTGCTTATGACTGGGTTGGTTCTTGGAGGAAAGGTAGAGGTGAGGGAGCTATCCCTACAACTTGGAAAGAGTTCTAGGATGCATTCCTGGATAAGTTTTTCCCTTTGGAGATGAGGGAGGCAAAGGTGGAAGAGTTTATGAACCTGCGACAGGGCTCTATGACTATTGGGGAGTACTGTCTAAAGTTCAATCAGTTGGCCAAATATGCTCCTGACTTAGTGGCTAATAATCGGGCTAGTATGAGTAAGTTTGTGACTGGAGTGTCTAGTTATGTGGTTAAGGAGTATAGGTCTGCTATACTGAATAGTGAGATGAATCTTTCTAGGCTGATGACTTATGCCCAACAGATTGAGGCCGACAAGATTAAGGAGAGAGATAGAATGAGAGGGAATAAAAAAGCTAGGTCCAAGAAGCATGGACAGGGTCAGACTAGATTGCAGGAAGAGAGTTGCCCTCAGTATCAGGATCGTTCGTCTATGCCAGCACCGGTATCTGCTAGTGCTCCCGTGCCTAGAGATAGGCAGGAGCAAGGTAGCAGGTCATATGTATACAGGTCCCAGTACAGTGCTGGCAGTAAGCCAAATCATCCCCTGTGTCCTAAGTGTGGTGGGGCTCATTCGGGTGAGTGTTGGGATGAGAAGAAGGGTTGTTTCCGGTATGGTGACATGGGTCACAGAGTTAGATATTGTCCACAGGATGGACAAGGGCATCGTGACTATCGCTCTCAGACCCAGACTCAGACTGTTAGTGCTCCAGTTCCAGCGATTCGCCTAGCCCCAGCTCAGGGCGCCTCTTCTAGCAGTGCTGGCGGGCAGCGCCAGAATAGATTCTATGCTTTACCTTCCTACCAAGAACAGAAGGACTCTCTCGATGTTGTTACTGGTATGCTTTGTATATTTTAGTTTGATGTGTATGCTTTGTTGGATCCTGGATCCAGTTTCTCATATGTTACACCTTTGATTACTGTGAATTTTGAAATGAGTCTTGAGATTATTCCTGAGCCTATCCTAGTTTCTACCCTAGTGAGTGATTCGATTGTTGCCCAGAAAGTGTATAAAAAGTGTCCTGTTACCGTTCTTTATAGATTCTTGTTGGCTGATCTGATTGAGTTAGACATGGTAGATTTTGATGTGATTCTGGGTATGGACTGGCTGTATTCTTCTTATGCCTCTATTGATTGTTGGACCCGAGTGGTCAAGTTTCAGTTTTCAGGTGCATCCGTGTTTGAGTGGTCTGGGCATTCTGTGTCACTCAAGAGTCATTTTATCTCTTACCTCAAAGCTAGAAATCTTATTTCCAAGGGGTGTATTTACCATTTGGTTAAATTCAAAGACACTAAGTCTGAGACTCCAACTCTCCAGTCTGTTAACCTCGTCAATGAGTTTTCTAATGTCTTTTTGGATGATCTCCCAGGGATACCTCCTAATAGAGAGATAGAGTTCGGGATTGATCTTTTTTCGATACTCAGCCCATTTCTATTCCTTCTTACCGTATGTCCCCTATAGTACTTAAGGAGTTGAAAGAGCAACTCAAAGATTTACTAGATAAGGGTTTCATAAGGCCCAGTATTTCTCCTTGGGGTGCTCCTGTGTTGTTTGTGAGAAATAAAGATGGCTCTTTACGTATGTGCATTGATTACCGCCAACTGAATAAAGTCACCATCAAAAGTAAGTATCCCATTCCGAGAATAAATGATTTATTTGACCAATTGCAAGGTGCAAGTTATTTCTCAAAGATATACCTTCGTTCCGGCTATTATCAACTCAAAGTTAGGGAGTGTGACATCCCAAACACCGCTTTCCGAACTCATTATGGCCATTTTGAGTTTCTTGATATTTCTTTCGGGTTAACTAATGCCCCAGTAGCTTTCATGGACCTCATGAATCGAGTGTTCAGACCATATCTAGATATGTTTGTCATAGTGTTCATCGATGATATACTGGTGTACTCCCGTAGTGAGGATAAACATTTTGATCTTCTCCGAACTGTCTTGCAAACCCTTAGAGATCACAAGTTGTTTGCCAAGTTCAGTAAGTGTGAGTTTTGGCTAAGGTTAGTTGCTTTTCTGGATCATATCATTTCTTCCGAGGGTATTAGAGTTGATCCCCAAAAGATCGAAGCTGTTAGAAATTGGCCTAGACCTATTTCTCCGACTGATATTCAAATTTTCTTGGATTTAGCTGGCTATTACCGCCGTTTTGTTGAGGGTTTCTCCTCTATAGCATCTCCTATGACTCGGTTGACCCAAAAGAAAGTGAAGCTCTTGTGGTCCGAATCTTGTAAGAAGAGTTTTCAGGAGTTGAAGACTCGACTCACTTCATCCCCTGTTTTGACTTTGCCTGATGGTGTTGATAGTTTTGTGGTGTACTGTGATGCTTTGAGAGCAGTTCAGCTGTCATTTATTATGTGTTCAGCTATAGTTTCTTGAATTTATGCATTCTATGTTGCATTCTAAGTGAGAAACGATGTGGTGATGAGTCTAACAAATGGTTTCAGTTGTATGCTATATTCCCTATCTAATCATGGCATGTCTAGCGTCATTCGAGGATGAATGTTTCCAAGAGGGGTGATGTAATACCCCAGGAAATTTATCGTTGAAATTTTATGCATTAACGTGTTAGGTTCTATCTTCTAGAATGAATTATAAATTTTTCGTGCGAAATGTCTTAGATTATGACCCACCATTACGTAGAGTATCGAATAAGTTTTCCAATGATATGTGGATTATCCAAAACAGACACCCGAGCGACGAGTTATGAACATTCCGATCGAACCGTGAATAGTAGTGAACAGTAAAACGTGCTGGAAAAACTACTGAGGCCTGGCATATTTTTTCTCCAACTTTAAATGATCATAACTCCTTGTACATAATGATATGGGTGATCTACTATATATCAACGGAAAGCTCAGCAGGTCCTCTTTCCAATTAAATTAGTTTCATCCAATTTGTCTATCAAAGCAAAAAGTTATGGTCGATCTACTTCAGCCTATCAAAAGTAAATTTTTGGGTCAACTTCAAACGATCATAACTCCTCGTACACAATGATCTGGGTGAGATACTATATATCAACGGAAATATATGAGAGTCATATTTCTTATGACATTGGTTTCATCCAATTTGGATATCGGAGTAAAACGTTATGGTTGATCTACTTTAGACTATCAAAACAGTCCATCAAAGGACAGATTCGAGAATTATTTAATTTTTAGGGGCGTTTTGGTCATTCCCCCTCACCCAAAATCCATCCAACCCCTATATTAAAGCCTATTAGAAGCATTATATGTTATATTTCATCAAATTTCCTCAAAAAGAAAACCCAAAGCTCCTACATCCAACTTCAAGAACCTCCAAAGTTCACCATTAGTTCTGCAAATTTATTCAAGATTCTAAGTTCCTAGTTCAAGAACTCCAAGAACTATCATTCAAAGGAATGATTAACATCTCAAAAATGAGTATCGATCTAAAGTTCATCATTCAAGGTATGTGAGGTTTTTCAACAAGAACTCTCTTTCATTCTTGTGCCCAAAAGTAATTTTCTTTACAAAGGCATGATTTTTATTTGATTTTTATGAATTTGAAGTATGAATCCATATCTTATGATGATTATTATGAAATCTTGATGTTTATGATTTTGAAAGATGAATTTACATATGTAGAGATATAAAGCATGAATCTTGAACGATATTTATCATGATTTTGATATTTGGGTCGTGAATCCCCATTGGAAATTGTGTTTTTTTTTAAGAAATTGTGTCTTATAAGCACGTTGATGTTGAATATTGGAGATATTTTGAATGATTTGACCTTTTGATCTTAATGCCGTTGTTTTGAACTCGAGTGTGAAAGAAATCCACAACGTGGTTGATTTTGATAGATGGGAAGCATGATGGCTCCCGATGTATATTTATATATTACTGAAATTGTTTTGTTGTGGATTGTCTTTGAAATGATATGAGCTAAGTCCGGGAGAAATCTTTAGCACCGAGTGGGAGGTATAAAGCGACCTTAATTTCCTAGAACTACATGCCCCCGTAGGAGTGAGCCTGAGGCTGATTTATATAGTGATCACTAGTTTGTGTTGATTTGCTATCGATAGTCCTACTCCGATGGCAAGGATAGGACGGCTCTCCCCAACGTGGGTTGTACGTTGGACTCCATATAGCTCACATGGTTTATGTCGGTTATAGGATCTCCCAGTGTGTGTGCGTTTCCTTGTGTCTATGGTGAATGGTGAAGTGATTTGAAAGTGGAATTGTGAAAGTTATTCTTTCAAAAGATTTAAATGATATTTATATTATGAGACTTGATATTCTTAATGAACTGAAAGTGATTGACAAATTATATGATGACTCACATGTTTTATTGTACTTATTTCATCCTCCCATGATTATGATGATTTTTCTCAGGCTATGTGAGTCTTTCATACATCCTGCTTATTTCTTATAAATATTGATGTTTATACAACTGCATACACCCCCATATACTCGGTTCCTTTCCATGGTACTGACCCACATCTTTGGATGTAGCCTGCATTTTCTCGTAATGTAGGTTCAGGTGCTCAGTTTTAGGTTTGACAGTAATTCTTCGGGAACGCTGTTCTACATCCTCTGTTGTGGTGAGTCCTCATGTTCCGAGGACGTGATGTCTGATGTTGGTTTCACGGAATTGTTTACATTTGATAACTGAGTATGAGTCAGTTGAGGCATGTCTCAATGGCTCGCTGGTTTTGTTTATTTTCTTAGAGGCTTGTCAGACTAGTATAGATGTTGGGAGTTGAATAAGTCATATTTTGTTATCTTTCTGAAATTCTTTTATTCTTTGATTATGATTACTCTGTTGATATTTGAGGGTTATTTATGGAAACCCCGTTGATTTGTGTTGAACTGAATGAAAATAGCTCAAAGAGTTAGCTTGGGGCTACTCGTAGCCACAAGCACCGTGTGACGCTCCGGGACCCATTTTCTGGGGCGTTACATACACACATCATCTACCACCTCAAAATTTTACTCTCTTCTTTTTGTTACTTTTCACTTTTTTTCACTTCCATCATCTTCTTCATTTGAACTAGTATAGTACCCTCGCGATGTGCGGATCTTTTATTAAAAAAACGGGCAGCCCAGTGCACTAAAGCTCCCGCCATGTGGGAAGGGCCTCACCACAAGGGTGTATTAAATACTATCTTAGCTTCTATTTCTGGCAAAGGTTGTTTCTAAGGCTTGAACCCGTGACCTCCTGGTCACATGGCAGCAACTTTACCAGTTACTCCAAGGCTCCCCTTGATGCACGGAATTTTTATTAAGTTAAATAAATTCTATTTAGTTTCATAACCTGCCAGTCAAATTAGATGGTATTTAATTTTTGCTTTTTAGATAAATTGTTCTGAACAATACTTGTGAGATCTCATAATACAAAAATATAAACTTATACCCAAAGAAAAAATATTTGTACTGAATTGAGAGATTTATACATACATAATGAGAGAACTCAAAATCACTTAACTTTTTTATCTTTTTGAATCAGCTTTCTCTCCAATTCCTTCGTGCAAGGAGAAAGTGCACTTACAACCTATCTCTCCTATTCACCTGCGAAAGCATGACTTAAATAGTAGATACCATTACTATCAATTTATTGGGGAGAGAATGTTAATTTAACTACTATCATAGGTATGTTAGATAGAGAAACTTTCAGCCATAGAATAAGAATGCAACTTGTCAACTATGTTGGCTGCTCCATTATGTGAATTTGCATTTTATATAAGGAGCAAGTTGACTTACATCTTGTTTGGTAGTTACTTATCCTTATATTTAAGGTTAAGGTACTCATAATTTGTCACAAATAAATTTTTGGCACGCTTGATGGAATGAACTTTGTCAATCATTTCTTTCTCTAACAAATCAGATCTTCAAATCATCAAGATGAAAGGAAGAAAATCAATATGGAAGTCCATATCGAAGTCAATTAATTTGAATTTGCAACTCCTCTGTTTATTGCATTTCCCAATATCTTTGAATCCCTAATTATTGTTCTCTATGCGTCAAATTCAAAATTGATAGAACGATTATAATCATAAAGAAGATATGTAGGTGGAGTATAAGAGAGAATTGAAAAAGCACAATTAAAGAAATTGTTGATAACCAACCCAATATTTGCCCATCAAGTTCTCCATGTTGAATTCTATTTAGATCCCATCAATGAAATCTTTTAATAATGACCAGAAGTTCATCATTTTGTTGATTTGTACATGTTGATGTATATTTGCTTTTATGAGAAATTCTAAGGGAAAGTTGTTGAATTCCTCCACAATGTAAAGAGTTTTTTTTACCACTTATGTGACCACATGTTGTAGGCAAAGAGGATATGCAATTGCTATGAAGATTTGAAATTTTTATTTGAAATTCAAAATGTGTATTGTGAAGACATTTCTTTTAAGGGGGGAGGAGGGTGGAGGGGAGGAGGGTTAATGACCAGTTTCTGCCATTACAGTAATCTTAATATTGTGGGGTAACATGCAAAAAAAAAACACTTATGTTTTATTGCTATATTTTCTGATTTTCTTTTTGTCGCAAGATTAAGGAAAGGATAAATTTCATTGACAAATATTTAATTTATATTCAATCAAATAGATAAGGTGTGGGATTTAGACAAAGTGATCAGGGAAAATTCAAATGCAATTTAAATAACTGCTAAAATTTGATTTTTTTTTAAAGACTAAATTCAAAAATAGTAATTAATAACTAACAACTAACTTAACTATTTTTGTCCTAAACTGCCAAGTGGCTTATTCTTATGTTGTCACTTGACCAAATGTGGAGGTTTTATCCTCTCTTTTTAATAATATATAGATGTTTCGCATTTACTACTTTGTGAATTACATTGCAAAAAGGCAGATGATGTTGCCCAATGTTGACACTTAATTTTTTCCCTCCACCACCCAATTTAATCCTAATTTTCTTTTATTTTTAATAAAATCAAAATATTTATTTCATCCGAACAAAAAACTTTTCAAAATACTTTTGGACGTAATTTTGTCAATTTAAGTAGCGATTATACATTATCGTGTTCAGTTAAATGAGATTATATAATTTGATTACTTAAATATTAATTCTATGGAATATCGAATTTCAACTAAGGATTATTTTAAAAATAAATATAATGATTACAATCTTGATTTAAATGTAATTTATTATCAAAATAATTTATTTGGATAAATATGTGTTTGATTTTATTAAATCAAGAAGCTCGGGATTAAACGAGGTATTAATTCGTATCGAATTTTAATTTAATGTAGTCAACCTATTAAATTTAGCCATAATTGAAATCAAAGTGGCCATAATTGCAATGCAATTGGCCAAATAATTTTTAATTTGATCAAAATTAAATGGAGGACTAAATCCTAATTGGGGTTACTTAGGTTATTATTTACATAAGCCAAAATCCAATTGACCCATACCAAACCAGCCCCATCAGCCCAAATCAACCAATATCCTGCCCAATCCCCTTCAACAACAACAGCAGGCCAAAGGCAAGACAACAACAATTTCAACCCATCTAATAACAACTCCACTAACGGCCCAACTCTCATCAACATCTATCAGCCAAATCAAAACCCACCAAGACCCCGCCCACTCAAGCCTTTAATAACAACACCGACAACTTCAACAATACTCCAACGAACAAATACAGCAACAGCAGCCTCATCAACCCGTAATCCATAATGATTTCAATGCAAAACCCAACCAAAACTAACTCATACAAATGGTGAAAACCCAACCCTGTATTATCCGCACAGGTCTCACGCGATAGTATGATGAGAAGGTCCGAGAACCTTCTAGAAAAGATCTAGGTGGCAGCCAGTAACGTTCCAAAAGAATTAGCTGTCGAGAATCCATTCCAAGCCATTGGAATTATACCTTGAAGGTACACATACGCTTAATTTCGATTGGTGAAAAAAGAATTTGTATTTCCCCGATGTTCAAAATTTGAATTTTCTTGGAAAAATCCAAAAAATCAAAATGAAATTGAAGAGAATTTTAGTTCTTATCCCAATTTTGAAAAATCTTAGTTTGAAAAACCCCAAATTACCCTTGAATTTTTTGTGTCTCACATCAGTTAAGCTTCAAAAATCCAACCCATGTTGTTTTCTATAAAAGGCTCACTGTGGAGAAATTTGAAGAGGCCTAAAGAGGATTGGAAAATATCTTTTGAGCAAAAAATAGTCTTGTTTTTAGTAAAAAAAAATTCATTAAGTTTGCTGGCTAATTGGAGTTTTCGAGTTGACGACGACATTGTTTTTCAGTGGTTGCAATTCTGATGGAAGCCCGAGTCCTATTTTGCTACCCAAGAACTAGTTAGTCTTCGACTTTACTTTACTCATATTGTTGTGTTGTAATAATCATAGTAGTTTTGATTAAGTATATTGTTTGCTGGGATTAGCTGTAGAGGTCTTATGAGGCCATAGGATTTCTGTTGTTTGATAGGTAGTTCTGGAAGAACTCTTTCCTGCCTTAGTTATTTGGTTAATTTATCATTTCTCATTTTGATTTTATCTCGACTTTGCCTAGTTTAAAGAATTTGGATAACATCTCATATTCAACCAAATCAAAGCTTTTCGTATTTTTGAAACTTATATAAAAGTATACTTATTCAATGTTGGTGAGGTTTTGATATTAAGAATGAAATTTGGTCACTTGACTAAAATTGGTGATGTGCCCTGCGTAGCATTGTATGAAGACTACTATTAATTTTATTTATTTCAATATTGAAGGTATAAGTCATTTAATATGCAAACGATTGTAATAGTGAAGGACCACATTATTGATGTTTCGTTTGAAACATATTCTTTGTCTTGAATTGTTTCCTTTTTTAAATTTTTGGTTGTACCTATTTGGTATCAAAATCTGAAATTATGATTTCTATTTTCTTTGGATTCGTGTTTAGTATGTGTTCTGATTAGAAGGTGAATTTGATAGGGTTTTATTGAATTATTGGATATTTGAGCAGGTTTGTTTGGAGAGAATATCTCAACCTTGGTTGTGATTGATTTATGTGTGTAATTTGTGCTTAGACTGAGGATTCTCAAAAAAATTTCTTAGTCAATAATGACAAGAAAGAAGGGATGAAATCATATTCGTTTTACTCCCAAAAGTGAGATTGAAAGGTGGAGTAGAGCATTACAATGGTCTACCTCCATCTTCAAAAGCCTACTTCCAAAGTTCTTTTTTGGGGGAACATTTAGGATTCTTAATGTTTTCCCTCCCTCGCTTGTCTTGTTCGTCTGTCAAACAATAATTGCCTTAAGTACTCTATGGCTTTACATACCAAAAGGGTTCACTGGAGTGCGATTTATATTCCAAAGATTGGTTTTTATTATTTTTTTTGTGAATTTGCGTGTCTTGCCTGATGTGGTATTGCTATATGTCTTTTTTATGTTTAAATATCTGATTTAATTGTTCTATGTCTTTTTTATGGTAAAGTACCTAATTGAACGGTTATATGTCTTTCGTATGGTAACGTGCCTAATTGAACTGTTATATGTCTTTCTTGTTATAGGGTGCCTGATTGAACTTTTCTGTTGTTACCTCTTACCAGTGAGTGTGTAAATGCATGAAAGCAAATATAAAAATTTGTTTATAGTGATCTTCGTATTTTTTACAAGCTTACACATGATATAGACTTATGTTATGTGGGGTTAATATACAGTATATGTAAGACATGATATTGCTAGTGAATGTGCAAAGGAAAAGATGCACTTGGATATCTTTGCACATCACTATGAAATGAAATATGAATTTAAGAATTATACTTATTTTCTAGTTCTCTTTACTGCTTTGGTACTTGCTAGTTTTCCGTGTTAACATTTTACCCTTATGAGCATGTCTCATTGTTCGTTGATTGTCTTTTAATTATTAAAGATCCATGTTATGTTGCTTTCTTTAATTTGATTATGTATGATCTCCCTTTACTTTTTTTTTGTGTTAACATTTTGCCCTTAAGAGCATGTCTCATTGTTCGTTAATAGTCTTTTAATTATTAAAGATCCATGCTATGTTGCTTTCTTTAATTTGATTATGTATCAGCTCATTTTACATTTTTTTCCTTCTTTGTTTGGTCATGTGTCAACTGATTTTATTTAAACTCCCCCTAGGTTGGTTAATGTGTTAATTCACTTTTCTTTTTCTTCTTCCTCTCATTGATAGTATATTAATATCCTTTATTTTTTCTTATTTTGCATGAAAATTCGTTGGATTCCAAACGGAATCTTTCCCGTTGTATTTCATAATGGGCCAATGAGGCCCATCTTTTTAAGTCAAGCCTGAAAGAAAGCCCAAAAATCATTTACAGAGCGCACTAATGCAAGGATTCGAAAGAAGAAGAATGGGTTAAAGTCTCGTCTATGAAGTGGCAAAGAGTCTTGAAAGTCTCATTTTTTTATTTATTTATTTATTTATTATTATTTTTTTAATTATTTATTTATTTCTTCATTTTATTATTTATTCATTTGGGCCTTGAAGTCAAAGTTGTAAAGCAATACAGGTGAAATCGACCATTTGCCAAAAGGTCCAAAAGATAGCTTAGGACAGGTTATAGGACAAAGCCCGATATTTAGAGTAGGACAGGTGAAGACGGGCCAAAATCCCAATTAGATTAGGACAGGGGTGATAGACTTAGGCTTACGAGCCTATGTCTCCTATTTTCTCCCTTTTCCCCTTCATGCGCTTATTTGCTATTTTATTTGCTTAGACTAGTTAGATTCCCTACAAAGTCGTTAAAAATAGATTTTGCATAAACATCAAAAAATCAATTTCTTTTCAACAATCAATCTTTTTAGAAGTTAGTCAAAGGAATTATTTTAAAACAGTCCGGATAACCGCACGTTAGCGGACATTTTAGATGCCTTAAAACCTTCCTAAAATGTTAATGAGAACCGTTTACCTAGAATTTCAAAACTTAAATAATTTTTCTATTTTAAGTCATTTGAATAATTTATTAAGGTTCTCTTAATTTTCCTAAATAAATTAAGTGGTGACTCTTAAAGTCATATTTTCGCAAAACGGAAATGGCGACTCTGTTGGGGACTTTTAACTAGGTTCTAACCAAATCTTTAAATTTATCTTTTCACTAACTATATAAACTATTTACGTGCTTATATGTTTCAATTCTATGAAATTTAATTATTGCATTTCATGGTATAATCCCTCATGATGATTATTAAACTGTTTTGGGATTTCGGTGATGTCCAGGCCCCTGTTGTTCAACTCCAAATAAAGTGTTGGAAATAAGATAGTTTATTAGCACTGAGGCGTTTGATGGCTGTTCGTTTATTAGCACTGAGGCGTTTGATGGCTGTTCGTATTTCCAAACCTATGTCGTTCGCTTGGGAACCTGGTTCAAACCCACTCTAAACACCTAGGATAAAGAGAAACCAAAACCCTCTTTTATACATAAACCTAGAAGGACCCAATATCTTAGAGGGTATTGGGCCCATTAGAAAACTCGACCTGTGTCTATTGACCCCGAGTCAATTACAGACGGATCATATTTATGTGCTGAAGAGATACATGTTTTTTTATTCCAATCCACTAACGTTTGGGGTAGGGGAAGGATCATCTTTGTTTGCTTTCGTATACGAAATGACCCAACTACATCCTCGCAAAAAGTTCAAGATGGTTACTGGACCTGATAACTTCCTAAAAATCTAGTGGGATTATATGAGCGGAGAAGACAAAAATATTGTTAGGACACATATCGGACACTTGCCTTCGCTCATACAGATGGACTCTTGGTCCGAAATGATTCATGTGTTGATGACTTTTTGGGATGTTCAAAATATGGTGTTTCACTTCGGGGATGTTGAATTGACCCCCACTAGTTAAGAAGTGATGGATTGTTAGGAGAGCACTGATATGTGTTTCAAGAGAAAAAGTACACCTGATAAGAATATTCTAGTCCCTATTATGTAGGACTATTAAGAGATTTGGAAGGTCTTTTCAATTGATGATGACACCTGGCTAGGGGAATATGATGGGGCAAACATACCTTTTCGTGAGTTGTATCGCCGGTTTGGAAGGTATAATGCTTTTGAAAAATTTGGAGATAAATTTAAATCAAAGGCAAAATAGAAGGAGATCAGAGCATTTGCATTTGCGGTAGGTCTACTTGAAACTATGGTATTCCCATAAGGGGAAAATGGTACCATTCATCCAAAAGTTGTTAGGGTGACACACGCACTTTCTATGGAATGGAGTACGGTTCTAAAAAGGTATTCCACAACTTAGCTCTCATGATTATAGTTGACATATATCGGGCTTTGGGAAGGTGTTAAATCGAGAATAGTTTCTTTCAAGGTTGCAACCTTATTTTGCAATAGAGGAGATCTTCTATCATTTCATGGCCTGTGGTTGTTCCTGCACAAGTTCAAAAGGGATGCATCTCCAGAATTTTGGTTTAAGATTTTTGGGGAATTAAGGGATGACGACGTCCAATGGTCCATTAAATATATTCGTTCAGGGAGATACACCATTCGAGGGAGCCAGTGGCTTTTTCTAGTGCTTCTGGGTCTCAGGGGGACCCTTCCTTATAATCTGGGCAGAGTGCTTAGGCAATTCAAAATCAAGTAGGAGACGCCCTAAACTGCGTCTGTGCTTAGATTCATCACCGAGTATAATGAAAGCGAGTCCCTACTCAAAGATTACATGCTATATGGATAGAGAAGAAGAGGGTAGAAGGTAGTCTCTTTCCATAAGTCAGTAACACTTACAAGAAATGGTTGAAGAAGAGTCTCGCCGAGGCATTGGTCATGGGGCCGAATGTTCCCACTCGGGTTGTTGAAATAGAATCAGAGCATCAGATCCGACTTCACAGACTTCAAGACGAATTCCAAAAAGGTAAAATCGCTCACCAACAGATGCATATGGAGATTGCCTCGACCATGCACATGTCTAGAGAAGAGTTGAAGTGATCTAGGCAAGAGGATGATGATGCTAGGAGTTGTCTGATCGCTTTGGATGATTTCATGAATTCTTGGATTGATAGCATAGAAAAAATAACCTACGAGAACAAGGCACAGATGTGTGGAAGTCATCTGGTCAATAACAGATAGCATATATGGTAGGAGGTGAACAAGGCTAAGAAGGAAAGGGCAAACGAAGGAGCATACAATAGCTAGTTTTCCATCCCCTGTGTGGGACCTCATTTTTATTTCATGTTATCTCTCTTTCCTCTAAAGATTATATCCCTCTTATGCTATTTTGTAGGCATTTATGCCCTTTTATATTTATGAAAGTTGGAGGATAATGGATTGGCTTTAAAAGGGCATATATTTTCTTCAAAATTCATTAGGCCCAAACCCTTGGCTTAAAAGGGTCACCTCAATTAGGATACACGTTATGTTTTTATGTGATATAACTGCCTTACGTGTTTATGAGCATTTGTTTGAATCAAAGAGAAATTTATCCACATGCTCCATGGATCAGTTTGGCTATGAGACAAACAACTCTATGTAGTTACTTCTTGTCAAGTATCTTGCATTACTTATCACGTATGGGAACTAACACATCTGTCTTTGTGTTATTTTACTTTACAGATAACAGAAAACTACTGTGTTAAAATAAGTTGGAAGAACAACCTTACTTCACCCGGTCAAAAGCACATAAGATCTCACCCCCTAACCATTATCCAAATATGACTGGAAGTGATGAAGAAAATGCATTGGCCATCAGAGACAATGTAATAGCAGAACAAAAAGAGATGATTGCTGAAATCACGAAAAAGTTAGAAATGCTTCAGGAAGAAATGAACCGTACTAGAGATTTGGCTAACCTAGCCATCACTAACAACACTCCTGTCCTTGGAAGACACGGGCCTCTGCTCTAGGTCCCTCCCCTCAGTACGCCTATTCTCGGAGAGCATTCAAACAACACGGCATCTATTTTCTCTCCTCAACTTGTCCAAAACAACAATAGAGAAAATAACCCAGATGCTTACCATCCACAAAATACATCCCTAGCCCCATAAAATCCGTCTCCAAACCCACAAAATCCATTCTCAAATCAACAAAATCCACTCCCAAATCCATAAAATCCACCTTCGAATGTACAAAATTCATTTCCAACTCCACAAAATCCCTCTCAGATTCCACCAAACTACTTTCAAATTCCATAAAATTTTCTTAATTTCTAAAATGTCATCCCCGCATACCACCCAACCTCTTCTCATCCACAAAATCAAACTACCCTTCTAAATCCGTCTTATGTCATTATATCTCCTGACATCTATAATTTCTTACCCAATCTCGAGATAGATCATTACGAGGAAAAGGAAAAAGAGAGAAGGACTGAGCATAAAATGAAGTTGCTGGCTATGAATGAAGAGATTATGAGGATTAAGGAATCTTATGGGGCAGGGGACAATGATGGTCTGGGATACGATGATCTATGTGTTCACCCTAGAGTAGATCTACCAGAAGGATACAAAGTCCCCAAATTTGAAATATTTAACAGTATCGAAAACTCTATGGGTCATTTAAGAGGGTATTGCGATTAGATGGTCGAGGTAGGAAGGAATGAGGCATTACTAATACGCCTATTCAGTCAAAGCTTAAGTGGCGAGGCTTTAGATTATTTTACCTCTCGGGATCTGAGAAAATGGTTCGGCTGGAAAGTGTTGGCTAAAAGCTTTACGTTTGCTTTTAACGTTAAAATAGTCCCTGACCGATACTCATTAGACCGGATCAAGTAGAAAAATGATGAGTGTTTTTTAGACTATGTCGTCCATTGGAGAAAAGAAGCTGCCAAAGTTCAACTTCCCATGTCTGAGGGAGAGATGGCGTCTATATTCTCTCGCTCTTAGGAGGGAGAATATTATACTAGGATGGTATCCGCGGTCAGGGAAACTTTCACAGATTTGGTAAAAATTAGAGAATCTCTAGAAAAAGGCATTCGAACAGGAAAGATTGTCAAAACCCCAACATCATCTGGGCTTCATTGTTCCCAAAAAAGAAAAAAATATAGGTGCGGTCTCTGCGGATTCTGTTGCTAAGTTGAAGAAGAAATTTAAGCATAGGAACATTCTCTCCTCTCCACCATCACCAAATTTTCAGCATGTATTCTACAACCAACCCCAGTACTAAGCTCCACTTCTGTAACACCCCGAAATTGGGTTCCGAGACGTCACACGGTGCTTACGGTCACAAGTGACCCTTCTACTGGCATAACTCATAAGCAACTGAATAAAATGCTTAAATTTGTATAAAATCAGAGAAAACATAAAACTTTTCTGAACTTGATCAATACAAATTTAAACTTTACAAGATTACAACTCTGCTTTTACAAAATAAAGCTGAAACTGAATACATTAACTGTACTGACTGTCTATGAATCCTCTATTAGTACTGACTATAGGTACCCGGGTCATGACTCCCAATTATACCAGCTCAATATGACTGAATAAATAAAATACAATACTTATCGAAATGTATAACTAACTCAAGCCCTTGAATCATAAGGACTCATCACCTGCTGACTGGAAGCTGTGAACTGACTGAATATGGTATATGCGCTACAACTTATACCTACATTATGAGGAAATATAGCACACAGATGAGTATGTGAATCAGTACTTGGGAATGTACTAAGTATATGGGGTGTATGCAATTAAATAATCAATATCATAAATCCTTATAGAAAACATGCATGCTAGTATAGATGACTCACATAGCTTGAATTAAAACCATCATAATCATGAATAACAAAACAGGTAATGTAAATCACTGAGTCATTTCACTTCATTCTAAATATACATTCTTTCTTTGTTCTCAAACTTGTAGTATAGATAAATTCTTAAAACAACATCTTTCAGAACATACACTTTAATCTCATAAAAACTAGGAAATTCTTTGAAACCTTAAAGATTTTGACACTTGAGAACCTTAGAAATCTTGGAATCATAGCTTACAAAATACATATACCTTTATCTTCGATAGAGTTGGGGACTACTTTGGGAGTTTCTTCTAACCGACATAAACCATGTGAGCTACATGGAGTCCAACATCTTACCTACGTTGGGGAGCGCTGTTCTATCCTTGCCATCGGATAAAACCTTAACTTTATCACTGTCTTAACCCACTTAGGGTAAATTAAAAACCTACAGGGGCACATAATTCTGGGGCATGAGACCTCAGAATCAAGCCTAACTTGATGCTAAATACTACTCCCTTACTTAGCTCAGAACTTAAGAAAATCCACCTTAAAATATTTCAACAATATGTAATGGGAGCCAAAATGCATCCCCTTTATCTCAAAAATCAAGGATGTAGATTTATTTATTAACTTATGATCAAAACTCAATTCTTTCTTGAAATCTTGATAGACTTACCATCGAAGCTTTAAAGATCTCATAATAATGGAAATATAAACATACTCCTTGCAATTCTTTAAAAGTCATCAACAACTCATTCTCAAAAACTCACAATTTCACAATAAGGCTCAATTCATGACAATAAATCTTAGAAATTCTTGAAAATATGATATCAATATAGGAATGTGCAATTTATATCATGACCTCTCAATTTATATCATAATTAAACAAGATAATTATGCAATTCAAGACTTGAACAATTTCATAATCTCATAAACTTGAAATATAGCAAAATAATATGAATTCATCTTGGAAATACAAAATTCTTTAAGAAAAACTAAAACTTTTGGGCACAAGAACGAAAGGATGTTCTTGTTCAAACCCCACATATCTTGGATTAGGAACTTGAATGAACTCTTGCTTTTGGGTTGCTATTTGTACCTTTGAACGGATGTTCTTGATGCTCTTGGCTTGGGGATTCCGATTCTTGAATCAATTTTGAAAATTGACAGTTAAATCTTGAGTTCTCTTGAACTTTGGGTTAAAACCCTAAGGTGTGTTCTTGAGAGAATTTGAGAGAATGAGGGTATAATTTGGTTATTAGAGGCTGAATCTCGTGTTATTGGGGCTATTTAAGGGTGGAAAATGACCCAAATACCCCTCTTGGATGCGGAGCATGACTGCAGGAAATTATACTTGCCGGAATAGGCAGGGCGTCGCCTCGCTTATTGCCCTGGCTTACTGCCTCTCACGAAAATGGTTGTAACTTTTCACTCATGTATCGGATTTCTGTGAAATTGGTATAGTTGGAAAGCTAATTCAATTATCTACAATTTTGTGGGTATTGGAATGAAAAATTCCATGTATATAAAGAGTTATACAGGTTTGAAGTATACCCTTGTAGAATTGAATATCGAATTTTGGACAAATCAAATGATCTTAGCTTAACTTTGTTCTAAGTAATTGCTATGAAAAATTTTCACCTCTAAACTACTTCATAGACTAGTATAATGATCATGAAACTTGTATTCAAATGAGAATCACTTGGATTGGAGCTTATACACATAGGAACTGTGGTTCAAACACTAGTCCGAAAATGCGGGGTATTACATTATCTCCCCCTTGGGAACATTCGTCCTCAAATATTGATAATTAGGCTAAAACACAGAGGAATCTTTGTTTTCAAGCTATCATGTACAACAAATATAAACAAAATCACTAAATCTCAAACATAATGAGCTACTGAACTGATCCGGAAGTGCATGAATTCTTATGAAAATAGCTATATGGCTAAGATAGGAACGAGAGTTTCAACTCATGAGTAACCATTAATTTGCACTTGATCTGATCTCATGAGAAAAAAGCAATGAGAGATTCATGACATGAAAACTCGGGGTATTACAATATCCCCTTCTTTGAATTGTTCGTCCTCGAATGATAATAATTTGATTTATAAACCAGGAAAAGACTGAGATGATACACATGATACTTACAGACTAAATCATACTGGATGCTCACACCCAAAGAGAGTATTTCTTCAATACATTTCTAAGAAATTTCTAATGCAATTGGGGAGTAAAGAACTTTGGGCATGATCTGAATAAAACATCTGAATAAGGAATTAAAAAGTTGCAACCCCCATGTAGCCTGGAACATAAACCCATAAATCATAAGCTAGGATAGAATTTCTAGGCCTTAAGAAATGTTACTTCTTACTTTCAAGCTTAGCAATAATTCTCAAATGCCTCTCGACTATTTCATTCCCCTTAAATATCGCATTCGCTTGATTCAACTTAAAGTTTTTGTATGGCATTGATGAATCCATCTGCTAAAGTCTAAACTGAAATAGTTCCCTTTATCATGGTAAGGCCTAACTTGAAACCACAAGGTGCTATATGTAACTCCACACCATAATACAAATCTGAGCCATAAATTCAACACTTCGAGCATTATCATAACTACTCACTCTAGGATGATTTTCCTCATCACTTTATCAACTAAATTCAACCTCTTACATATCAACATAACATTCAAGCCTATCTTTGTATCCACATCTACATCATTCAATTCTTCAGAAGTCACACATAAACTATTCTCAACTAAACAAATCATACACAGGACTTTACCTCAATATTCTCCACTCATGGACTTACATAAAATAAATATACAACAATCTCTCCCAAGATGACATAATTACTTATTTCTATCTGCACAATCATTCATCATCACTATCTTGATCTAAAGAAAGGTCACTGAAAGGTTGGAATATTGGGATCCGGAACATGAAGGGCTACTAAGCATAATTTGGGCACTCATCTAAGGCCAGAGGAATAGAGCATTCACGGCATGGGTTCATTAAAGAGATCTAATCTGAGGACGTACCAGATATAAATTTGAATTTTACTGATCGTTAAGAGTGTTTCATGGGTACATGAGTCAGGAGCTGCATGACCTAAATTTTGGAATTCATAACTTACGAAAGGTGATTCTGACTGTTGAATGAACTGGAACTCCTCATACTAGTAACTGGGAGAGTACATGATTCTCTATTATGTGCATGAACATAAACTATGATCATTGAGCTGATACGCAAGTCATGAGTAAATATTGGAATAACTGAAATACCCACACTACAGTAAAAATGGGTTAAGCCCCATCCTCATTCTCTTGATGTTTCTATACTACATTGGCATCACTACTAAAATGGGGAAGTTTAACTTTGTCACTCATTCTATCATCTCCCCCTTAGCTTTAAACCACCATTCAAAATCTGTGAAACCCCTTTAATCTAAAGCTTCCTTTGAGTAACAATGGGGGATCTAGACTTCTTGGAGGAGGAGCTTTGGAGTTCTTAAGGTATTTCTTGAGAGAAAAGTAATGAAAACATGCCTAATGTGCTTAGAATAGGCTTTAATATTGTGTTTGGATGGATTGGGGGTGGGAAAAAGACTCTTTTGGCCTTAATGAGTAGAGTGGAATGCTAAAAATTTGCCCCAGCTGGACTAGCCAGGGCACTGCAGAGTCTAGTCCACCGAACTAAAAAGGGCGCCGCCTTGCCCATCGTGGTGACCCTTAAGCACCAGACTAAGCAAGGCGCCGTGGGCTAATCGCTCCGGCTTACTATTTTGCTACCCCAACACTCCCTTACGCTCAACCAAAAATTTTAAAACTCACCTGAGATGTACTCTTGACTTTCCCCATCATGAATCAACGAAAAAATCAACAAACGGAGGTCGGGAAGGTCGGAAATAAATTCCTCAAAATTTAAAGGTCCTAAAAAAAATCCCAACACTTAGCCAAATTTTCTAAGTGTGATACCTCTCTTGACATGCTCTAAAGGTCTTAGACAATGAGGGAACTTTTTGGGGTCTTACAATACACGTAAATAGTTGAACTTAACCCAAAGGACTACACTTGAAAGTGTAAAACTTTCTGCTAATTCTCCCTTAGTAGTCTACTAATATCACATCTCTATACTTACACCAGCATACCCAACATCATCAACCTATAACCCATAGGCTAACTGATAAGAACCTCATATACCACATCGCCAATATTTACAAATTTCAAAAATAAGGAAGCCCCATATCACCTTAGGCACACCTCTACATCATACCTGCAACATCGTACTAAATTTTGAATAAATAAACTTAAACTCTTACATACACTGTTCAAGCCCACTAGATTACTTTCATACAACTAGCTGCACTAACCAAGAAATCTTTATATCAAACTTGATGACCATCCACTGTTCAACCTTAAGGTCTAGTGCTAAGCATGATTTAACAATCCACCTTACATAAAATTCTCACTTGGAAGCTATAAAATAAGACACCAAGAATCACTAGCCCACTAAAATCTCATAACAGCAATAATCGATCTTAATCATATGTCCTATCTTATTTGTAATCCATTAACGCATCCTCCTTCTCACATCATTAATATTTGCCTATCTATACACCTAAAATTCTTTCATAGCACTGTAAGTTTCAACTAAACTCCCTCTTGCAACCTCAGGGAAGCCTAAATTAACAACACTCATCCACTAAGTACTTTCACCAATAACCTATACTTTTCTAGCACAACAAACACCATCAACAACTCTTTTCATACTTCAAGCAAACAATAATTCTCCTTAACTAATAATTCCTTCCCTACCTTTCACTAAACTAACAAACAAGGATGTATCACTTCACTACTAACTCAATCATAAGTGAAAATTCAGACATACATATATATTCAATAAAATGCCCTTACCACTCTTCTGTTATTACATCTCTAGACCCACAGTTTTAACCAACACAAGAACAACAAGATGAACAACAGGTTGCTAGTGAATCAAAATAGGCCTCACACGGCTTCACTAGACTTTAGTTTTGTATTTTGAACAAGAAAATAAGATGAATAACAAAGAAACTATGCTAGTGAATCGAAAGATCCCCACACGGCTTCACTAGACTTTGATTTTTCAAAAACCTAATGATAACAAGATTACATAATACAAGAGATAGAAACTTGACACACAATATTCAATGATCTAAGAATACACACCTTACTCTGTCTTAATTGAATAACTCATAAGAACGAGGGCATAACTTTAAATTTGAGGGACTTATAACAAACTAGAAGTCTTATCTCAAGCCGCTTTGTAAAACTTTTGGAACTTCTTGCTAGCATTATCAGGGGAGGAAATTAGAACTTGCCGATCATGTTACCTCAAGAATAGTACATAGATAGAGAAGAATAAATTATCATTATGGATTCTGAGGAGGAATCTGAAAGCACATCTGACTTAGGCTTGGTGCACGATTTTTACAAACATGATAAAGCACTTCAATCTTTGGAACTCAAAAACACTGATGGGATACTTTCTAGCCTTCTTATAATCACAATACTATCTATGGAGAATTAAGCTTGACTATTTCTGGTACCTTGAAAATGAGACAGAGATGGCCAAAATAGAGTAAGATGAGAATCTATATAAGTTTTTTAGAGAACCTTTTTATAGCATGATCAGAGACTTAAAAGAATGGAGACATTTCCTAAATGCCTTATAGCCTCTTGAAGAAAACTACAGACGTCTTTGTACTATTCCACAAGACTCTACTAGACATTACTTAGCGGACACCCTAGGACACTTCAACTCTGTCCTCTGATACTAAGTTTATAATGCCCCGAAATCGAGTCCCGAGACGTCACACGGTGCTTAGGGTAACAAGTGACCCCATGCTAACCCTTCTACTGGCAGAAATCATAAGAAACTGAATAAAATGCTTAAATTTGTATAAAATCAGTGAAAACATAAAACTTTTCTGAACTTGATCAATACAAATCTGAACTTTACAAGATTACAACTCTGCTTTTACAAAATAAAGCTAAAACTGAATACATTAACTCTACTGACTATCTATGAAGCCTCTACTAGTACTGACTATAGGTACCCGGGTCATGACTCCCAACTATCCCAACTCAATACGACTGAAAAAAAAAGAGAATACAATACTTATCAAAATGTATAACTAACTCAAGCCCTTAAATCATAAGGACTCATCACCTGCTGACTGGAAGCTGTAAACTAACTGAATATGGTATATGTGCTACAACTTATACCTACATTATGAGGAAATGTAGCACACAGATGAGTATGTGAATCAGTACTTGGGAATATACTAAGTATATGGGGTGTATGCAATTAAATAATCAATATCATAAATCCTTATAGAAAACATGCATGCTAGTATAGATTACTCACATAGCTTGAATTAAAACCATCATAATCATGAATAACAAAACAGGTAATGTAAATCACGTGAGTCATTTCACTTCATTCTAAATCTACATTCTTTCTTTGTTCTTAAATTTGTAGTAAAGATAAAGTCTTAAAACAACATCTTTCAGAACATACACTTCAATCTCATAAAAACTAGAAACTTTTTTGAAAACTTAAATATTTTGACACTTGAGAACCTTAGAAATCTTAGAATCATAGCTTTCGAAATACATATACCTTTATCTTAGATAGAGTGGGGGACTACTGGGAGTTTCTTCTAACTGACATAAACTATGTGAGCTACATGGAGTCCAACGTCTTACCCATGTTGGGGAGAGCTGTTCTATCCTTTTCATCAGATAGAACCTTAACTTTAGTGATCACTATCTTAACCCACTTGGGGTAAATCAGAAACCTATGGGGGCACGTAGTTCTGGGGCATGAGACCTCGGAATCAAGCCCAACTTGGTGCTAAATACTACTCCCTTACTTAGCTCAGAACTTAAGAAAATCCACCTTAAAATATTTCAACAATATGTAATGGGAGCCAAAATGCATCCCCTTTATCTCAAAAATCAAGGATGTGGATTTATTTCTTAACTTATGATCAAAACTCACTTCTTTCTTGAAATCTTAATAGACTTATCATCGAAGCTTTAAAGATCTCATAATAATGGAAATATAAACATACTCCTTGCAATTCTTTAAAAGTCATCAACAACTCATTCTCAAAAACTCACAATTTCACAATAAGGCTCAATTCATGACAACAAATCTTAGAAATTCTTGAAAATATGATATCAATATAGGAATGTGCAATTTATATCATGACCTCTCAATTTATATCATAATTAAACAAGATAATTATGCAATTCAAGACTTGAACAATTTCATAATCTCATAAACTTAAAATATAGCAAAATAATATGAATTCATCTTGGACATACAAAATTCCTTAAGAAAAACTAAAACTTTTGGGCACAAGAATGAAAGGGTGTTCTTGTTCAAACCCCATATACCTTAGATTAGGAACTTGAATGAACTCTTGTTTTTGGGTTGCTATTTGTACCTTTGAACAGATGTTCTTGATGGTCTTGGCTTGGGGATTCTGATTATTGAATCAATTTTGAAAATTGACGGTTAAATTTTGAGTTCTCTTGAACTTTGGGTTGAAACCCTAAGGTGTGTTCTTGTGAGAATTTGAGAGAATGAGGGTATAATTTGGTTATTAGAGGCTGAATATCATGTTATTGGGGCTATTTAAAGGTGGTAAATGACCTAAATACCCCTCTTGGATACGGAGCTTGACTGCAGGAAATTACACTTGCTGGAATAGGCAGGGCATCGCCTCACTTATCGCCCTGGCTTACTGCCTCTCACGAAAATGGTTGTAACTTTTCGCTCAGGTATCAGATTTTTGCGAAATTGGTATCGTTGCAAAGATAATTACATTATCTACAATTTGATGGGTCTTGGCATAAAAAATTCAATGTATATAAAGAGTAATACATGTTTGAAGTAAACCCTTGTAGAATCGAAATCAAATTTTGGACGAATCAAATGAGCTTAGCTTAACTTTGTTCTAAGTCATTGATATGAACATTTTTCATCTCTAAACTACTTCATAGACTATGATAATGATCATGAAACTTGTATTCAAATGAGAATCACTTGGATTGGAGCTTATACACATGGGAACGATGGTTCAAATACTAGTCCAAAAATGTGGGGTATTACAACTTCCTAATATTCAATCCCAATACCAAGCTCCACTTCCAAATATCCAATCCCAATACCAAGCTCTACAACCAAAAATTTTACCCCAATACCAAGTTTTGCAGTCGAATTATCAGCCTCATATTTAAGTTTCCCTTCCAATAATTGAACAAACATCCAAATGCCTCAAAATTATCATCAAGTACCTCCTCCTACTAATCAAAACCATTATAACCCCCACGTCCAAACCTCGAATAAAGACCTCCCCAAACCTTCACATCGTTGGCTGAAAGTCGAACCCAATGTTTCAGGAGATTAAAGGACGTCAGTTATTTACAACCTATCTAATTATAACTTATTAATCCTAATTCCCGATTTTATCATGCTGATCAAAATTTTGCTTAGCATTCAGAAGCGGTGGGGCACAGTACTGAGGATTGCGTTATCCTAAAGCATAAGATCCAAGATTTGATTTATCAAAAGGTCATCATGATTCAGTCAGCGAAACCAAATATCAACAGTAACCCATTGCCTAATCATGGAGGAGCTGTAATTAACATGATTGAAATAGAGGGAGAATGGGTGTCTAGCAAGACCATCACTAAGGTAGATTCAAAAAAATTCAAAGTGACAGAAGTGGAGAAGGTAGAGAGAGTCATAGTTGCTTTAAGTGTCAATGAGAGGCAATTATTTATAGTGATGATTGCCCCGATTCAGGTATGCACTCCCCCACCTAGGAAGGAATTTATTATAGAGATTATTGCTACCCAAGGGATGACACGGTCTAGACGATACTATATTTATGAAGATTTGATCAATATAAAGAATTCACAGAAAAGGCCAATTACTAAAGGGGAGGTCGAGGAATTTTGAAGGCCTATGCAACCAAAAGAGTATTCAATTGTCAAGTATTTAGAGAAGACAACAGGCCATATTTCTATTTGGGCACTGTTAATAAGTTCGTAATACCACCAACAAGCTTTATTAAAGGTCTTGGATGAAGCATATGTTCCCGCAGGAATGAGTGTCGAGAATCTTATCACAATTATAGAAAATGTTGTGGGAAGTCATCACATATCATTCAGCGAGGAGGAGTTGCCATTTGATGGAGTGATGCATAACAAAACCTTGCACATCACTGTCAGTTATCTGGACTATATGATTAATCAAGTATTGATAAATAATGGATCTAGTTTGAACATTTGTCCTCTTTCCATATTAATTCAAATAGGCTATAACTTGGGAAAAATTTGCCAAAGCCACATAAATGTGCAGGCATTTGATGGAGGGCAAAGAGATACCATAGGTGAAATTGAATTATACATCTACATGGGACCTGCTGAATTCAAAGATAGATTTCATGTTATGGATATCCATCCTAGTTACAACCTACTCTTGGGAAGGCCATGGATCCATGGGAAAAGGCAGTTTCATCAACCCATAATCAATTATTGAAGTATATTTGGGAGGATCATGAAATAGTCATTCAAGAAGAAACAAGCCATGTGAATCATCCCAATGATTGTGTGCCGGTGATTGAAGATATCTCAAAAGGTAGTAGCTTTTATACAGTAGAAATTATAAGTGCTGTAGAGAAATATCGACACCCAAAGTTACAATGCCTTCTGTCTATAAAATAATTATGATCATGATGTTAAGAAGTGAGTTCGAGCCCGGTCGGGGCTTGGGTAAGAATTTGGAAGAAATTATTGAGCCCATTATGATCCTATAAAAAACATATAAGTATGGGTTAGGATACCAACCAACAGAGGAGGATGAGATTGAGGATAAGTCAAAAAATGAGTATGTCTAGGACCTTGTCTCTCCTATACCAGTCATTTTCCGTGCGTGAGATGTCAAAAGATGATGGTTTTAAGGATGGGATAGAAAATCTGTTCGAGGGATGAAATACTATACTAGAAGATTTCCCAAAGTCCAATGGGTTGAGAAAGGTTACACCAAGACAAGCTCTGCAAAACTAGACCTCCACTCCACTCATAACTCATCGCCTATCGTGGTGGATGAAAGGGCATTTACTAGTAGTTTTAAAAATCATGATGATCTGGAGAAGGCCCCGTGATCCACTCTTTTATGTCTCAAATTTTATTTTCGTGTTTTATTGCTTTCAAAAAAGGAATGGGCCCGCATTTGCGCGGGTCATGAGCCATAGTTTGTAATTATTTCTCAAATTTTAATGAAAAGGCCTCCCTTTGTTTATAAAGTTATTTTGAAACATGATTATACTAGTATATTGTATTATCTTGTTATCATCTAACTTGGTTTGCTTATTTATTACAGTAGCAGTAATTTAAAACCTGCTAATGTCATGTCAAGTCAAAGCTTAGATGAACAAAATGATGGGAATGATGATGATTAGAAAGAAGTTGATGGGGAGCAGTTAGTAGAAGACATAGAGGAATTTGATAACCAAGAGAAATCTAACTTGGAGGAAACTGAAATAGTTAACCTAGCGATTATGATGAAATCAAAGCAACAAGTATCAATGTTCAGTTAGCAGAAGCACAAAAAAGAGAACTCATTCGCTTGCTACGGGAGTACATTGACATATTTTCTTGGTCCTACGATGACATATAGAGGTTAAGCACCAACATCATATCGCACAAGTTACCAATCAATCCCGAGTTTGATCCAATTAAGCAAAAAATATGAAAATTCAAGCCGGACTTGAGTTTGAAGATCAAGGAAGAAGTGATAAAGAAAATTTAATCTAAGGTTGTGGAGGTCATAAAATATCCAACATAGCTAGCCAATATTGTCCCAGTTCCGAAGAAGGATGGCAAGATTTGAATTTATGTTAACAATATAGATTTGAATAGAGCCAATCCTAAAGATAATTTTTTGCTACCCAACATCCATATCCTCATCGATAATTGTGTAAAGCATGAAATACAGTCTTTCATGGATTGTTTTGCTGGGTATCATCAGATATTGATGGATAAGGAAGATGCATAAAAGACGGCTTTCATTACCCCTGGGTGTCTATCATTATAGGGTAATGTCGTTTGGTCTCAAGAATACGGGTGCAATGTACATGAGGGATATGATGATGATTTTTCATGATATGATTCATGAAGAGATTAAGGTGTACGTGGATGATGTAATTATCAAATCTCGCGAGAATTTAGATCATCTGACCCATCTGGAGAAATTCTTCAACAAACTAAGAAAGTATAACTTGAAGCTAAATCCTGCTATGTGTGTTTTCGGTGTGCCAGCTGGAAAACAACTGGGGTTCATAGTCATCAGAAGGAACATCGAGCTAGACCCTTCAAAGATCAAGACAATTCAGGATTTACCGCTGCCAAGGACCAAGAATGAAGTTATGAGTTTCCTCAGTCATTTGAATTACATTAGCAGGTTCATCACTCAATCAACAGTCATATGTGAGCCAATCCTCAAGATGTTGAAAAAAGATGCATTAAGTGAATGGACAGAAGAATGTCAGAAATCTTTCGACATAATCAAGGAATATTTATCTGCCCGCCGGTTTTGGTTCCATCAAAGGAAGGAAGTCCATTGTAGCTTTACCTGTTAGTCTTAGAAAATGCTTTTTGATGTGTCCTTGGGCAACATAATGAGACCGGTAAGAAAGAGAAAGCAATCTACTACTTGAGTAAAAATTTTATGCCATACGAGGCTCGCTACACTTTCGTAGAAAAGACGTGTTCTGCTTTGACTTAGGCCACACAAAATTTAAGGCATTATCTATCGTCATACATAACATATCTCATTTCTAAAATGGATCCATTGAAGTATATATTCCAGAAAGCCATGCCTACGGGAAAGCTAGCCAAGTAGAAAATGTTACTGAGTGAGTTCGACATCGTGTATGTGACTCAAAAAGCAATCAAGAGGCAATCCTTAGCAGATTATTTAGCTGACAATCCAGTTGATAATGAGTATGAGCCACTTCGAACTTACTTCTCGGATGAAAAGATTTTATTCGTGGGAGAATACATTGCAGAGATGTACCCCAGATGAAGATTATTCTTTGATAGAGCGGTCAACTTTAAAGGCTCAGGAATTAGAACAATTTTGGTATCAGAAACAGGCCAACACTATCCAGCAACTGCTAAGTTACATTTCCCGTATACTAATAACATAGATGAATATGAGGCTTGCATATTAGGTCTCAAGTTGGTACTGGATATGGGTGTTCATGAATTGCTAGTCATCGGAGACTCAGATTTGCTGATTCACCATGTACGGGGGTAATGGGTGGTAAAAAACACTAAGATTACTCCATACGTGGAGATGGTAAAGGATTTATGTGGAAGTTTCAAGAAAGTTTATTTTATACATATCCCAAGGATACAAAATGAGTTTGTTGATGCTTTGGCTACCATATCATCCATGATTCAGCACTCAGATTAGAGTTACATCGATATTTTGGAAATAATCTTGAAGGAACAACCCGCATATTGTGCACATATCGAAGAGAAGCCTGATGGAAATCCATGGTACTATGATATTAAAAAGTATGTAGAATTTAGAATATATCCTGAGGAAGCCAGCAATAATCAGAAAAAGACAATCCTTCGATTGGCAAAGAATTATTTTCCAAATGGGGAAATCATTTTTAGGAGAACTCCAGACTTAGGATTCTTATGATATGTCGATGCTGTGAAAGCCAATAAATCAATAAAGAAAGTACACGTTGGAGTCTCTGGGGCCCATATGAACGGGTTCGCCCTTGCTAGGAAGATCCTGAGAACTGGTTACTTTTGGATGACTATGGAAAATGATTGTAGAAAATATGTGCAGAAGTGCCCAAAATTTCAGATACACAGATATTTGATTCGAATACCTCCACATGAGCTTTATGTGATGGGTTCACCTTGGCCTTTCATAGCTTGGGCTATGGATGTTATCAGGCCAATAAAGCCACCAGCATCAAATGGGCATAGATTCATTTTAGTTGCTATTGATTTCTTTACTAAGTAGGTCGAAGCTACTTCATATAGAGCCGTCACCAAGAAAGTTGTTACAAATTTTGTCAAAAATAACTTGATTTACAGATTTGGAGTGCCAGAATCGATCATTACTGATAACTGGCAAACTTGAACAGTCATTTGATAAATGAGATTTGTGATCAATTCAAGATTATTCATCGGAACTCAACTGCATATCATCTACAGATGAATGGAGTCGTGGAAGCCGCCAATAAAAGTATCAAGAAGATCTTAAGGAAGATGGTCGAAAATGATAGATCATGACATGAGATGTTTCCCTACGCTCTACTAGGGTATCATACAATAGTTCTAACCTCAACTGGGGAAACTCTTTATCTACTTATTTATGGGAATGAAGCTGTGATGCCTGTAGAGGTTGAAATACTTTTATTAAGGATCATTCAAAAATCCGGACTAAAGAATGGGTTTGCGCTCGGTAAGAACAACTCATTTTGATTGATGAAAAGAGAATGGTTATTGTGTGTCATGGTCAGTTGTACCAACATAGGATGATCCATGCCTTCAACAAGAAAGTAAGAGCTCGAACATTTGAACCTGGGCAATTGGTACTCAAATGCATATTGCCTAATTAAGAAGAGTACAAAGGCAAGTTTTCTCCAAATTGGCAAGGACTATACATAGTTTTCAAGGTGCTATTCGGAGGAGCTCTGATTCTATCTGAGATAGACAGTCAAGAGTGGACCAAACCAATCAATTCTGATGCGGTAAAGAGATACTATATTTGAAGGATGTTTTAGTTTTTGTTTCCTTGGTTTATTTGTAATCACCTTTATGGTGGTATTTATTTTATGATGTGTAATTGCCTAGAGCACCTTCCCCTTTCTGTACGAATTGCATTTGACCTGAATTCCCAAGACAGAGATACGTAGGCGGCCTATGTTAGCTTCGGTCAAACCCTTAGGACAATTTATCCTTTTCTTTTATGTATAAACTATGTGATGACCTGAATTCCCAATAAAAGGGATATGTAGGCGGCCTATGTCGGCTTCGGTCAATCCATTAAATTTTTTTATATATTCCTAGCATAGTCCTAAACTATGTTTGACCTGATTATTTCTTCAACGGGATCCGTAGGCGCCCCAAGGGATTGGTTATATAACCCAGGAAATGGAAAGTGGGCAAAAATTTTTAGAAGGAATCTCGAAAATTCACAAGAGGAAGATCATCATCTAATAAAGAGAACGAAGACTAACAAAGACTTCAGATCCTCTCAACCTAACATCATCTCAAATAATAGTAAACTGGGGAAGAAATTTTGAGGAGGTCTTCAAAATTTCCACTAATATATTGGGTCATATTTTAAATTCCCCAGCACAAGAGGCCAAAAACATGCTCTAGATATCACCAGCCACGATAAAGTCTAGGCAGACTAAATATTTGGCTTTGACAGAACTTCTGATAGAAAGCCTCAACAATATGAATCCCTAGAAATCCTCCGTCAAACATCAAATATAGTCAGAACCAAGAGGAAGATGTTCGTTGCGCTAGTACATGACATGACTGGCAGAGATTTTCCAAAGCTTTTACAAAAAATTTTTGAAACTAGTTTCTTAAACTTAAGACTACTTTCGAAAATCCATACAAATCTTTTTACTTAGTGATTGCCTAGGCATATATTGGAACGAAGAGTCAGGGTGGAAGTCCCAACATGACGGAGTACCCAAAAGAGGACAAGGAGCAAACCAAGGATCGAAGAAGGTCAAAACGGAGTAGTTTCACGCATAAACAAATTATTTTTCTATGGATGTAGGGATTAGTACACAAAAATGAGATTCTTTTTCAAAAATCCCCAAGAAAGATGGGACCCATACCAAAGAATATGATGCTCAAGAACGGTATTTTCAGGTAGCCCCAAAGATGGGTTAATACCCATTTATCAAAGACCTTTTGAATTATCTATCTCATTTCTTGAGACCATGAAGGACAAACAAAGGTGTCTTATCTTTTTTATAAATATTGTATTTAGAATTTTTCTAAAAAATAGTCGCTAGCAAAAGTGAATTTGTGTCTACTGACTGTCTACCTTGAGTACAGGTACATGTATAAAGCAAGAACGCAGATAAATAGACTTAGGTGAAGCCATCTTTATTTCCAAGAGGGTCAATTCATCTCATTCCATCGCCAAGAGGGCTATTGCATTAAATATCTGATGACATGCGAGATAGCATATGCTGGCATCAAAGATATCATTAGTATTAAATATCTGATAACACGGGAGATAATATATGTTGGCGTCGATGATATTATCAGCATTAAATATCTGATGACCCGCGAGATAGCATACGCTGGCGTCAACGATATCATCAACATTAAATATCTGATGACACGTGAGATAGCATAAGCTGGCGTCGAGGATATCATCCACATTCAATATCTGATGACATACGAGATAGCATGTGCTAGCGTTGAGGATATCATTCGCATTAAATATCTGATAACATGCGAAATAGCATACACTGGCGTTGAGGATATCATCTGCATTAAATATCTGATGATGTACGAGATAGCATATGCTAGCATCGAGGATATTATCCACACTAAATATTTGATGATGTGTGAAATAGCATACGCTGGTATCAAGGATATCATTTGTATTAAATATCTTATGACGTGCGAGATAGCATACGCTGGTATAAAGGATATCATCAGCATTAAATATCTTATGACACGCGAAATAGAATACACTGGCGTCGAGGATATCATCAACATTAAATATCTTATGACATGTGAGATATCATACGTTGGTGTAGAGGATATCATCAATATTTAATATCTTATGACAAGCGAGATAGTATGCGCTGGCATTGAGGATATCATCGATATTAAATATCTGAAGACACGCGAGATAGCATATGCTGGCATCGAGGTTATTATAAACATTTAAGCATCTGTTGACACACGAGATAGCATATGCTGGCATCAAGGATATCATAGCATTTAATATTTGTTGACATGCGAGATAGCATACGCTGGCATCAAGGATATCATCAACATTTAATATTTATTGACATGTGAGATAGTATACACTGGCGTTGAGGATATCATTAGCATTTAATATATGTTGACATGCGAGATAGCATATGCTGGCGTTGAAGATATTATTAGCATTTAATATCTATTGACACGCAAGATATTATACGCTGGCGTCAAGGATATCATTAGCATTTAACATCTGTTAACACGCAAGATATCATACGTTGGTGTTGAGGATATCTCATCATGAATCAACATTTGAATACATCAAAACATGATTCGAATGAAATATGAAATTTCCTAGAAATTGACAATCTGAGGGTCATCTATAGGTCATATTATTTGAAATAGGATAGTGTGCAAGATTACCTATAAGTTGATAGTCCATAGGTCATCCGTAACCCACAACAATATCCTAACCGTATAGTGTGCAAGTGTAATGCCCCAAATCTAGTTCTCGAAATGCTACATGACTAATATATGTACCTGTATATTGCATAATTTACTGTATAATGCAAAAACATGAGCTGAAAGGCCATAAGGTTCAAAACTGAGACATAATATCTGATAAAAATGAAATATCTAGGTGGGATATAAAATACCCAAAACAAAATTGAAATAAACTATCTGAACATACTGTAGTCTAAAAAGCCTCTAAAACATGATTGTCTGAATAAGGAGTTGATGGGACATATCCCCAACTAACTCTAACTAATAAATTAATTAATGAGATAATAAAGTAATAATCATGTCCTCGAAAGATGAGGACTCACTTCTAACTCTGACTGCTGAGACTGAAACACTACTGGTGCTTTGGAGCTCGTATCTCTAAACCTATGGTATAAAACACCATAGCGCGAATACGTCAGTACGATTGAATGTACTAGTATGCATGTGAGGTAGGTTAAATGCATGGGGTTCATATGTATGAATAATAATAATAACATACTGACTATCATGAGTGTGAGAATACATGCATGAGATATAATAACTGAAACTGATACCGTGATAACATGATTACTGAATCTGAATACTGATAACATGAGTGACTATATCTGACAGTCCTGATTCTGATAGAACTATCTGAGTTTCGTACTAAGCTAAGTTGACTGTATCTGATAGTCTTGAAATTTAAAGAACTATCTAAGTTCTTGACTGATACTGATACTGAAACTATGGGAAGTAGTTATCTAACTGACATGCCCCAAACGATGCATTATAGCTTAATCGGGGTCCAATCTGTGCTAGAAGGTTGTCAATACCGTGCCACTAGTAAGGACAACATGTGAGTAACCCTCAACTAGCAGGTTACTCTAATGAGAATGATGGGAACCCTCAACTAGCAGGTTAAGCCACCTTATTTGCCCTCAACTAGCAGGTCTAATGTCTCAACTTACGCTGGCTACGTAGTTCTGGAATGCAAGAATTTCTCCTAAGAATCACACCCTCTACTGGCAGGTGAGTTCCCATCCTTGGGTTCACTCGGTGCTAATTTTTACTCCTATCTGAATAGACACTGAACATGGATTTTTGAATTGAACTAGACTGACTTAACTGAGTTTCGTTAACTGACGGAATATTTCTGAGATTACTGAGTTTTTCCTAAGTCATGAGATTGACTGAATTCTACTAAGCATGGCTTGACTGAGAGTATCTTGAAAACATGACATTGGCTCTAGGCATACAGCTAAATTATCGGGTACAAGTACCCCCAGGACTCGATGAAAGAAGACTGACAACGCATGACTTTCTTGAATATAAACCCACATCAACAATACATAATATAATAAGTTGGGAATTTCACAAAGTACATGGTTATCATACTATCTAACATGAACGGGAATGCTTATAATCATATCATAATCTCATGTTCTAATATCATGGGCATACCGACAACATACACATTTCACAATGATAGCATGGAAACCATTTAAACATAAAAGGATGATAAGCATGTCACATTTAGTTTATGTTTTGAGATATAAGGCATGATTTTTACTCTTTCAAGCATTTGATCAAACACCTGGCATGCACAATTTAGGGCATAGGTGAAATCATTAAATTACACATCATAAGAAACTAAATTCATAGATTTTATCTTGCATGTTAACATAATATCATGAAAAGCATACAAAGATTCCAACTTTGAAATCAATCAACATTAACAACATGATTACAAATAACCCATAACATAAATACCATTATTTATAGATAAAACAAGGTTCTTGAGCTTTACGGATGGAAGAAATCCATGAATAAACACTGTGCATAACTTGGTTCGTAAATACACAAAGATTGACAGAGGAAATTCTTGATTTTGAATCTTCTATGAAAAGCCCTAGGTTATTCTTGAGAAGTTTTTGAGAGAAGAGAGTATAATTTCGGTTCCCAATAGCTGAATCTCGTGCTAAAGGGCTTAAATAGGGGTGGAAAATTGATCCTTTTAACCCTGGATGCGTCTTGTAATTTCAATAAAAAATTTCTCGAACTGGACCCCTGGCGCGACACGGTGCTATCACGCCGAGTCACTGGAATCTGACAATTGGGAAACTGAGGGATGGCGCAACGCAGAGCCATCGCGTTGCCACTTCCTTTGTGACTTGGAAATTTGGCATTGTGCACCACTATCGCAGACCCCTACTGGAATTTGACAAATGTCATTTTCTCTTATGGCGCGGCGCGCCACTAACTAACATGGCGTTGTTTTATGATGGAAAGTCAAAATAGTCGTAACTTCTCACCCGATTATCGGATTTGGGTGAATCTTATATCGATGGAAAGCTTATTGAATTTCCCACATGACAAAAAGTGAAAATCTTAAAAATTTCTCATGGAATAAACATAATTCAATTTAGAAGCTAATACTAGAATTCTTGGTACAAAATTAGCTAGGAAACTTCAGGGTATTATAGTTAGGTTACCCATAGATTGATAGTTGGAAAGTTATCCATAAGTCGCAACTAAATCCTTACCGAAGAATATGTGAAATTATCAAATTGGTAAGTCCAAAGATTCTCTATAAGCCGTGTCATATCCAAGATCGATTATGTGCAAGAATACCCAAAGATTACCAATTTAAGAGACATTTATAAGTCATATTATATCCAAGGTCAGATGATGTGTAGGAATACCTGAGAGCTAGCGATTGGAGGGATATCTGTAAGCCACCTCTTATCCAAGGTTGGATAATGTGCAGGATCACCTAGAAGCTAGAAATTCAAAGGATATTTGTAAACCGCCTTATATCCAACATCAAATAATGCACAAGATTATCTAAAGATTGACAATTCAAGGGAAATCTATAAGTCATACCAATACAAAAGACACACAAGACTTACACGAGATCATATGCAAAGAATTATTAGAAATAACCAAAAAATTATCATACAACAAGCATTATAGGTGACCAAAGGGTTGCCGCATCAACATAAGATTACACGGTTGTAGGGACCGTTCTACATAAAGTGTCATCGGTGTCCAAACGGGCCACCCCACTTTGAAGACATATTCATTTGACAAATAAGCTAATTATGCAACAACCAAGAGAGTTGTTGTGTCTGTTGTTGTCAGTTATTTCCTTCTAAATAGGTACATGAAAATATGACTTCGCTTTCAGCCAGCAACTCATGTGGAGATATGATAAAGACTATATACCTATTTCGTGAATTATTTTTAGCACTAACGATTTTTGTTTAAGACAATGTCGAGAGAATCCGAGAGGATGAAAATCTAAAATCAAAATCACAAGTGCAGACAACTTCATATAGGACGCAGCACAACGTGGAACTCTTTCTTAGCAGCAAAATAGGACATAGTCTAGAGAGGGACATCAAACTCTTTGGACGCGAGCTAAAGAATGATCGCCACCACTATCCAACCACACCCCTATTAGAAGGAATGTGAGTATTTTGGTTTCAGCTTTACCTTCGGGATATTTCTAAACTCATATCGAGGGTAACATTCTCTTATTTTTAAATTTGGGTGACAACATACTTAGATTTTTGGGAATTATATCGAGGTAAGTTCTTGGCTATGGGTGTGAAGGATCCCACATTCATGGTTAAGAGGTTACAAGCCTTTTTTTCGTAACTCGATCAACTTGTCACTCATACCGAGCCAAATATCATCTGAAATAAAAGACTATCTTTTCTAATGATTGAGTCGAACTACAAGCAGTGTGATTCCCTGAGTCTTGGGGATATGTAGGTTGGGCTCTATGTAGAAAACTCGAGTACATTCCAATCTCCCCCCAAATCCCTCTATTCCCTAGCTTTTCAGTTTTATCAAAAACTCTAAAAATCGAGATAGTTGGTGAATCTTTTAAAATATTGCTTTAAATCAAGCTTTATGAACTACAAGTGGCCTGAATTCTCATGTAACCTGAGATGTGTAGAAAACCTGATATCGAGGTTCGGCCATAACTCAATAAAATTTGTGCGAAAGCCAACCTCTTTCAGATTCGAATTTATGGTCAGACAAAAATTAGGAACGTCAACCTCCCTTTGCCCATGGTTAATTGCATCCACCCTACCCAAAGGGAGGGGGCAATTGTTGACACCTAATTTTTGCCCTCCACGACCAAATTTAATCCTAAGTTTCTTCGATTTTTAATAAAATTGAAATATTTATTTCATTTGAATAAAAAACTTTTCAAAATATTTTTATACGTAATTTTGTAATTTTAAGTAGCGATTATATATTATTATGTTCAATTATATGAGATTATATAATTTAATTACTTAAATATTTATTCTATGGAATATCGAATTTCAATTAAGGATTAATTTAAAAATAAATATAATGGTTACAATCTTAATTTAAATGTAATTTATTATCAAAATAATTTATTTGGATAAATATGTGTTTGATTTTATTAAATCAAGAAGCTCGGAATTAAATGAGGTATTAATTCGTATCGAATTTCAATTTAATTTAGTCAACCTATTAAATTTGGCCATAATTGAAATCAAATTGGCCACAATTACCATGCAATTGGCCAAGTAATTTTCAATTTGATCAAAATTCAAATGGATGACTAAATACTAATTGGAGTTATTGAGTTTATGATTTAAATAACCCCAAATCCAATTGACCCATATCAAACCAGCCCCATCACCCCAAATAAATCAATACCTGGCCCAATCCTCTTCAATAACAACAACAGCCCAAGGAAAGACAACAATAATTTCAACCCATCTAATAACAACTCCACCAACGGCCCAACTCCCATCAACATCCATCGGTCCAACCAAAACCCACCAAGACCCGGCCCACTTAAGCCTTCAACAACAACACCGATAACTTCAGCAATACTCCAATGAACAAATGCAGTAAAAGCAGCCTCATCAACTTGTAGTCCACAACGATTTCAACACAAAACTCGACCAAAACCCGACTCAGACAAATGGTGAAAACCCGAACCTTCCCTGTTTGCACGCATCTCACGCGATAGGGTGACGAAAAGGTTCTAGAACCTTCTAGGAAAAAACCAAGTGGCAGCCAGTAACGTTCCAAAAGAATTAGTTGTCAAGAATTCATTCCAAGCCATTGGAATTGTACCTTGAGGATACATATACGCTCAATTTTGATTGTTGAAAAAAAAATATGTTTCTCCCCAATGTTCAAAATTTGAATTTTCTTGGAAAAATCCAAAAAATCAGGATAAAATTGAAGAGAATTTTGGTTGTTATCCCAATTTTGAAAAATCTTAGTTTGGAAAAACCTCAAATTACCCTTGAATTTTTTTTGTCCCACATCGGTTGAGCTCCAAAAATCTACCCCATGTTGTTTTCTATAAAAGGTTCACTATGGAGCAATTTTAAGAGGGCTAAAAGGGATTGGAAAATATCTTTTGAGCAAAAACAGTCTTGTTTTTAGTAAAAAAAAAATTATGAAGTTTGTCGGCTAATTGGAGTTTTCGAGTTGACGACGATATTGTTTTTCGATGGTTGCGATTCTGACGGTTGCTCGAGTCCTGTTTTACTGCCCAAGAACCGGTTAGTCTTCGATTTTACTTTATTCATATTGTTACGTTGTAATAGTCGTAGTAGTTTTGATTAAGTATATTGTTTGCTGGAAGTAGCTTTAGAGGTCTTGTGAGGCCACAGGATTTCTCTTGTTTGATAAGTAGTTCTGTAAGAACTCTTTCCTGCCTTAGTTGTTTGGTTAATTTCTCATTTCTCATTTTGATTTTATCTCGACGTTCCCTGGTTTGAAGAATTTGGATGACATCTCATATTCAACCAAATCAAAGCTTTTCGTATTTTTGAAGCATATATAAAAGTATGCTTATTCAATGTTGGTGAGGTTTTGAATTGAGAATGAAATTCGATTACATGACTAAAATTGGTGATGTGCCCTGCGCAGCATTGTATGAAGACTGTTATTAGTTTTTTTTATTTCAATATTGAAGATATAAGTCGTTTAATATGCATGCGATTGTAATAGTGAAGGACCCCATTATTGATATTCCATTTGAAACATGTTTTTGGTCTTGAATTGTTCCCTTTTTTTAGTTATTGGTTGTACCTTTTTGGTATCGAAATTTGAAATTTTGATTTCAATTTCCTTTGAATTCGTGTTTAGTATATGTTCTGACTAGAAGGTGAATTTGATAGGGTTCTATTGAATTGCTGGATATTTGAGCGGGTCTGTTTGGAGAGAATATCTCAATCTTGGTTGTCATTGCGTTATGTGTGTAATTTCTGCTTAGACTGAGGATTCCCAGGAATTTTTCTTGGTCAATAATGACAAGAAAGAAGGGATGAAGTCATATTCATTTTACTCCCAAAAGTGAGGTTGAGAGATGGAGTAGAGCATTATAATGGTCTACCTCCATCTTCAAGAGCCTACTGCCAAAGTTCTTTTTTTTTGGAACATTTAGGATTCTTAATGCTTTCCTCCCTTGCTTGTCTTGTTCATTTGTCAATAATTGTCTTACGTACTCTATGGATGTACATACCAAAAGGGTTCACTAGAGTGCAATTTATATTCTGAAGATTAGTTTCTATTTTATTTTTTTGTGAATTTGCGTGTCTTGTCTGATGTGGTGTTGCTATATGTCTTTCTTATGTTTAAATACCTGATTGAATTGTTGTATATCTTTCTTATGGTAAAGTGCCTAATTGAACTGTTATATGTCTTTCATATGGTAAAGTGCCTAATTGAACTGTTATATGTCTTTCTTGTGATAAAGTGCCTGATTGAACAGTTAAACACTTTATTTTCTGTTGTTACCTCTTACCAGTGAGTGTGTAAATTCATGAAAGCAAATATAAAAAAATTTTTACAGTGATCTTCGTATTTTTTACAAGCTTACACCTGATATAGACTTATGTTTTCTGGTGTTAATAAATAGTATATGTAAGACATGATATTGCCAGTGGATGTGCAAGGGAAAATATGCACTTGGATATCTTTGCACATCAATATGAATTTAAGAATTATACTTATTTTCTGGTTCTCTTTACTGCTTTGGTACTTGCTAATTTTTTGTGTTAACATTTTGCCCTTATGAGCGTGTCTCATTATTTGTTGATCGTCTTTTAATTGTTAAAGATCCATGTTATGTTTCTTTCTTTAATTTGATTATGTATCATCTCCCTTTACATTTTTTTCGTTCTTTGGTTGGTCATGTGTCAACTGATTTTATTCAACCTCCCTCTAGGTTGGTTAATGTGTTAATTCGCTTTTCTTTTTCTTCTTCCTCTCATTGGTAGTATTAATGTCCTTTATTTTTTCTTGTTTTGCATGAAAATTCGTTGGAGTCCAAACGGACTTTTTCCCGTCGCGTTTCATAATGGGCCAATGAGGCCCATATTTTTAAGTCAAGCCTGAAATAAAGTCCAAAAAATGATTACATAGCGCACGAATGCAAGGAATCGAAAGAAGAAGAATGGGTTAAAGTCCCGTCTTTGAAGTGGCAAAGAGACTTGAAAGTCTCATTTTTTTATTTTTTTATTATTGTCTTTTTTTATTATTTATTTATTTCTTCATTTCATTATTTATTCATTTGGGCCTCGACGCCAAAGATGTAAAGTAATATAGGTGAAATCGACCATGGGCCAAAAGGTCCAAAAGATAGCTTAGGACAGGATATGAGGCAAAACCCAATATTTAGAGTAGGACAGGTGAAGATGAGCCAAAAGCCCAATTAGATTAAGACAGGGCTGATGACTTGGGCTTACGAGCCTAAGTCTCCTATTTTCTCCTTTTTCCCCTTATGCGCTTATTTGTTATTTTATTTGCTTAGACTAGTTAGATTCTCTACAAAGTCGTCAAAAAATTAATTTTGCGTAAACATCAAAAAATTAATTTCTTTTCAACAATCAATCTTTTTAGAAGTTAGTCAAAATAATTATTTTCAAACAGTTCGGATAACCGCAAGTTAGCGAACATTTTAGGTGCCTTAAAAGGTTTTCTTAGTTTTTCTAAATAAATCAAGTGGCGACTCTGAGAGTCACATTTTTGCAAAACACCCAAAACTATACCTCCAAAGAAGTATATCGTGGTCGATGTCAAATACAGTAACCTAAATCAAGTTGGGATCGATTCCATAGAAAATACATCGAACTCGTATCTCAAACTTGTTGAAGTATCTAGAAGTGCGGTAAAGTAAATTGGGGGGTTGTACTAATCAACAAAAGTAACCAATTGAGTGTGTTTTTGGTTGTAGACAATTTAAGAGGAACACTAGGACTATGTTTCCCCCGGCTTTCTAACACTGTAAGTTGTTTGTGATCAACCCAACTATCTTACCATCACACGTGTAGAATCTGACAAACTTGGTATTACCTACTGTCTTGTGGACTAGGTAAATCTCACCTTTTACCTTGTGAGTCTTAGGGTATCGCTCTAGTATCCCTTGTCTTTGATCCCAATTTAGCTATCACCTTGTGGGTTTCAAGCTATTAGACAAGAATGCCTCGAATCAGTGTTGTAATCCCTTTTTCCCAATCTCAATTACTCTTGTGAAGATGATCTCGAATACAGGCGAGCTCTAAGAGTTGGCCACTACTAAGAAAGCAATCAACTTAAAGAAAATCACAATACACGTGTAAACATTCATTTAGCCGAATCTCATACTTCCTCTACTTCGTCAAAGAGTTGGCCACCACTGTAATATTGGTTCCGTAAAAGGGGCCAACCCAATATTACGCGTAAATATATAAACTAAGTAGAATCAACTAAGAGTTGGCCACCACTGTAATATTGGATCCGTAAAAAGGGCCCTTCATGATCTAGTTTATATATAAGGGTAATGTTTATGGGAAGAAGAAGACAAAGAAATGAAAAAAAAAAAATGAAAAAGGGAAAAATGGAAAAAAAGATGAGAAACTCTGAAACTTTTTAAAAAATTAATTAACTACAATTAATGATATATACAATAGGAAGGTGACAGGTGTTTAATTTTGATTGCTTTAAGTTTTTCTTTTTTTCACGCGTTTTCAGGAGACATATTCTTTACGAGGTCATCTTTAAGGAGAAATTAAATTAATTTCGAACAACAATAGTAGAGGATAAATAATGACCCAATTGATAAAGAAAGTTTCGCCAACAATTTAAGAGATTTTGTCTATTCTCAAAAAATAAATAAATCAAGTATTAACTTCCCTAATTTATATTTTCTCCTACTAGTGACAAATGACAATGTTCAAATGATATTTTCGGAAAAAAACTTTTTCTAAATCATGGTTTCCGACCCAGAGCTCGTTTGAATAGAATTAAAATTTGGTCAAATCAGCTTTTAGTCTCTTCTTTAGATTTTTTAGGAGTTTGATAAAATAAAAAAAAGTACTTTAAAAAAAAAAACTAACTAAGAAAGAGCAAAAACTAAGAAGTTGGTACCCCAATTTTTTGCTTTTTAGATTAAAATTTTTTTAAATTTGATCAAAATATTTACTTTTTTATCCCTTATATTTTTCTCCAATTCTAACAATACCTCAAATTTGTAGTCCTTAAATATATTATTTTTCTTTCATTTTATCTTTGCCACTTTTCTATCTCTTTCCGCCAGTTTTCTCCTCATTTTTTTCTTTGTTTTTGAATCATCAGAATTAAAAATTATACATAATTCAACTTATTTATAGTATTAACAGTTTTAAGGACATTTAAGTTATTTTGACAACAAAAAAATATTTAACAACACTTGTTTATCAAATGTATCAACAACTTTTTTTCAGTTTCAACACTTCTATTCGAACACTTATCTGTTTAATTTATAAACACTTATTTTCAACTTTTAAACACATAAGTTAAAAGCTATTTTCTTAATACTATTAAAATTTTAGCTTATTTTTTAAAGAAAAAATTATAAAATGTCACAAATTTATTTTCTTTTATTACATAATGTCCCAAATCTCCAAACTAATTACAAATTTCTCATATTTACAGTTTCTCTCTCTACAATCTATATACATAACTTTACCTTTTCCTTTTTACGCTTTTATTTCCTTAGAAGGTGCCTACAATAGAAGAACTTCAATTTTTCAAATTTTGAATTTACTGTTCTTATCAAATCCCTATTTCTAATTCATAAAAATCTTACAAAAAACAATCTTAATTAATAAAAAGAATGAAAATATAAAAAACTGTCAATTTAAATTAAAGAGTGCTACTGTATGTTGGAACGTACTTCTAGACCTAACTGCTTTCTTCTCTTTCTCCTTTTCTATTATTCACTCCATTTGCACATTAATAGAAGAGACGCAAGCAAAATTATTTTAGAATTTATTTATCGGGGAATGTGGAATTTGTGTCTGTTGGCGGTATTTTAAAATACAGTGTGTCTAGAGTTTGGGTTTTGAATCAGCAGTATCGGGTTACAATTTGAGTTCATAAACAAAATGGGTTAAAGGCAAATCCATAGAATTTGCGACAGATTATGAAAGGTAGTCAACTTTTTTTGTTTTTCCTTTTTCATCAATTCCGAAATTCAAATAAGATGCACAAGAAAGTTTGGATCGCTACTGGTGATATCATTCTTGTTGGAAGAAAATAAAAAGAGGAAGAACAAAAAAATAGAAAAAAAAAAAAAGATATGTATATGCATGGAATTAGACATTATTGAGAGTTTTTATGTCACGTCATATATATATGTATGAAATTTGTTATTACTTTATCCCATATACATAACATTATTATGTATATGAGTCCATATGCTTTAGATTTGTTATGTATATATGGTGAAACAAACACTGATGAGTTGTTTATTCCAGAATATATACATTACAGAGTTTTGTATATGTTATGCATTAACAATGTTATATATCACACAATTATATGTATCAACCCATATACATAATTTTGTTATGTATATGTGTTGAAATAAACTCTGTTGGATTGTTGTATTTTTAGAACATATACATTACAGAGTTATGTATATGTTATGCATTAACAGCGTTATACAACACAGTTATGTATATGACTCTGTTAGATAAGCTGAGGTGTGTTTATTTCAGTCTATATACACAGCATAGTTATGTATATGAAAGAATATTAGACATGAATACTAAGCACTGTTTTATGTTTTTAAGTTTTAAAAAAATTTACTTAAGTTTTGTTGCATGTTAAACTAATGTTGGTTTGCAATGTACATTATTACAAGGGATGCAATTCGAATGCAATTGCCGAATTAACCTGAGATTCCTCAATCTCTAATTCTGATTGTAGAAGTTGATTTGGTATTTCAAAATTTTAAAAATCAAAAGTTGATATTGAATTTAAGGGATCCATTAATCACAATTTCATAAATATAGCGTTACTTGAGATATGTATTCAAGACTGATATTTTATTTCCTTAATTATAGCTAAATCAGTTAGTTCAGATACATAAATAGTAATATATATGGTCGACAATTTATGTATAAGAATAGGAAGAGAAATTTTAATTGAAAAAGAGGAGACAAGGTAATTATGTTTCAAAATGGTGAGATTTATGTTATTTATCTTTTTTAATCCTATCCAAACGGACTCCTAATCAGCTTACGGGCACAAGGTTGCTTTTTCTAATTAAGATTAAAAAAAAAACACAATAAAAATAATATATTTTATTAGAGAAGAATTTAAATAATATAATTGTTAGTGTAAATAATTTTTAGATCATAAAATCATTTTCACCTGTTATACACAGGGGGGAGCCACCTTATGACTAGGGGTTCATTCGAATCCACTTCGACGAAAAATTATACTATTTATATATGGTTAAAATTATCTTTTATGTATATATAATTGATGTTGAATCCTCTACGGCTAGTTCCGTGTGCTTACTTTTTCGATTTTGAACTCCCTTGATAAAATTCTGGCTCCGCCGCTAGTTATACACTTAGGCCTCATTTGTTTGCACTTAATAGAGGTCTAAATCTGAATGATTCAGACTTCAGACCATTAAGTGCATTTGTTTTTCATTAAGATTTTAGTTCTTAATAAGTCTTAATCATTCAGATCTGGAACTAAGTCTTAATTATTAAGAGGTATTCTTGTGTTGGATAATACCACAACTCTATCTATAATCATCAGTCACCACCACTAATTACCTCTGCATCACCACCATTGTCAACCACCATTTTGCCACCAACCACCACCACCACCACCAACCACCTCCACTATCACAACCACCATTCACAATCATAATTGCTACTAATTACTATTTCCAGTCGCTATCATATCTACTACATTCATTATTTTAATTATATCCGTCGCTATCACCATCATCAACGCCAACGCCAATTCCACCACCACCATCATCATAGACCACTATCGGCCGATTCCAACTACTAACTAACTCATCTATCACAACTAGCGCCACCGCTAACTACTACTTATATATCATCAGCATCCATACATTTTTCGGTCACCACCACCATTGTCACCGATGTCGCCACCTCTAGCACCGTTTCAACCACCATCACTGCTATAGTATATCTCTACTAATAATCATCTCCACCATCACAGCTAACGACATCTTCAACTATCACTAATACATCGTCAATCATCATGCATTCATTTTTAAGCTATCACAATCAACACCTCCAACTACTAACATCAACCAACTTCACATCACTACTACCATCACTATCAATTGTCACCATCATAACAATCACTACAACACCAAACATTTCTATCATCACCACTACCACCACCAACATTATTAATCACTAACATCAATTATTACCACCACCACCACCATTACAAACCATCTCCATTATCACTAACAAATATAAATATTTTTTTCAATCAACTAATAATTTTATTGTATTAAATTAAATATTTTTCTATATATAATTATTTTTTATTTAAATTATATTTTTTATTTTATATGCAAATAAATAAATTTTACATATTCAGATATTGAAAAACAAATAGTCTTAATCATTCAGATATCAGATCTGAAGACAACATCTTAATCATTCAGATATGCATTCAAATTCAAACGTCTGAATCTTAACAAAAACAAATGCAGCCTTATACTAGATCACTCTTATTTTCAAGATTTAAACTATCCCATTCTAAGAAAATAATTCCTGATAGAGGTGCTTTATCAAATAAAATTAAAAAATCCTTGAAGGTGCAATAAATCATAATTATTTGTTTTATAATTATATGGTTAAAATGTTTGTAATAAGTCATAATTATTTGGTTGATATAAATAATAGTAAGTGTTAGAATAATTTTTATCCCATGTTCCATGTTCCTCACAAGCTACGTAAAAGAGCATTTAAGTTAATCCCATCGCTTTAAATTCATGTAAAGTACACTTGACACTCAATTGCCAATCCCCATTACAGCATTTTTTGTTTTAAAAAAAAAATTTCTTGATACATTTTGAAATTTAAAACTCTTTAAACATTGTATTTATTATTATCGAAATTGACGTTGCATTTTTCAGAACCATCAAAACGTCTAAAATTCTGAAGTTAAGTTCCACTCCTTTCATTTGTTCACTTTTATTTATCACATTTTAACATTACACACCTCTTAAAAAAATAATTATTAAAATAACTATTCCACTATACTACTTTTATTAATTGATTTAGAGATATATTTGCTGAAAGTGATTTGAATAATAAATAATTAATATTAAGGTAAAATAAAAAAAAAATCTTTTGTCTCTTTTTGATATGTCAAAAATAATACTCCCCCGTTTCAAATTTTCTAATTTGATTTCCCATTTTACTTTTCCTTTTTCATTAATCAAGAAGAGACAATTTTTTATTTTCATGTTTTACCCTTTGCATTAATTATTTTTTTTTTCAAATTAAAATGTAAACATCATTTAATAAAGATACTATGATAAACTAGCCATGTTATTAATTATTTTTCCTAATCAATGTGACATCTCAATTTGGGACAGGTAATTTGAGACGGAGGGAGTAAATAAAAATGAAAATCTAATTAAGAAAATACTCCCTTCGTCCCAAATAACCCATCCCAAATTGAGATGACACATTGATTAAGAAAAATAATTAATAACATGGCTAGTTTACTATGGTATCCCTCTTAAATGATGTTTATATTTTAATTTGAAGAATAAATAATTAATGCAAAGGGTAAAACATGAAAACAAAAATTTTGTAATAAAAAAAGATAAGTAACATGAGAAATCAAATTAGAAAATTTGGGATGAGTAATTTGAGACGGAGGAAGTATTAACAAGTAAAATCGAATGAAGAGAGAGTACTTAGCTAGCTTTTGCTATAAACTTTAGATAATACTCTAAAAAAATATTTTTAAATATTTATTTGATCGTAGATTTTAAATTAAATTTAAAAAATATTATTAAATAATTATTTGACCGTAGATTTTGGATTATTCTTGAGACTTTTAGTCACAAATAGTGGCTGATCCCGAAATTTGATAAAGAGTGAAATTTTTCTTTCAATTATGTTAAAAATGTGTAATATTTAATATATATCCATAGTAATTAAATTTAACTTTTAACACACCACATAATTTTCCATATGCAATGAACCACCACCTAAGATTGCTCCCCCATGCTCACAAAATTATACTCCCTTAATTTTAGTTCATCATTTTTTTTATTACATGTAAACAAAAAGATAATTTTACGAATTCATCCCTTAAATTTTTTTTTAGAAATTCTTATAAATAAGTGTGAATACATTAAAAAATAATTAATCATACGATTAATATAGAAAAAAATCAACTAGCGAACAATAATATTAAATAATTATTTTTAATAAAACGACCAATACTAACTACTTTTAATAAAATACCATTAATATAGAATGAAGAAACTATTTTTTCTCTAAATAAATTATATATCCAAATATAATTTTACAAAAAAATCACAAACTCAAATTTTCGTGAGAAGTTGAAAACAAAGAATTTTTATTTAATGATTATTTCCTCCCTTGATTTGGAAGTTAACAAAGTGAAAAAGGTGACTCACACAACTCACAAATCTCTTCTTGTCTTAAACCCCAAAGTATCCCAACTAATCTTCGCAACAATATCACCGGTCTGTCTCTTAGGTGTTTTACAAGTCTTCACCATTTCTTTCTAAGATCTAGAGATGGCAGAAGAGAAAGATCCGACTTCGACAATACCACTAAGTCAAGCTACTGAAGATCCTGAAGACCCCATCAAATCTCCTCCTGCTGAACCTAATTCTTCTACCCGCAAGGTCACTTTTTCTTTCTAATCATCTAAAGTTGTCTGAACATTTTCTTCAAGTTTTACAGGAAATTCACTCTTGCCCTTAAAACGGGAAATGGGTATTTGTGTTTTTGCTATAACAAGTGTTTTCTTGATGCATAGTATTGATTTCTTGAAAATATGGTGAAGCAGTGGAAAAGAATGCTTAAATGGGAAAATGAGTACTTCTTGTTGAGAAGTATTTTATTTTTATTTTTTTAAAAAAAAAGGGTAAAAAATGGGTACTTCTTGTTGACAAGTATTGAGTTTCGATATTTAATTCTTTGGGGTCAAAGGGTAGTATGTATTTACAATATCTGAACTACCAATTGGATGCATTTCCTATTTGACCATAGATTTCTAAGTTGAATTTTGAAACTTGAAAATTTGAATTTTTAAAGTTGTGTTTGGATATGCATTTTACTTTGAAAAAAATTGAAGTTTCACGAGTGGCAGTGAAATTTCTCCAAAAATTGGTGTCAGCTAGTTTTTAGTTTTTGGGAATTTGAAAATATTTGAAGATCAGAAACGCTGCTCGTGTATTTTTCTTTTGAAATTTTATAGGAAATTTACTCTTGCCCGTAAATCCGATAAAGAAAAGGGAAAATGGGTATTTGTGTTTTTGCTATAGGAAGTGTATTCTTGATGCAGAGTATTGATTTTGTATGTGAAATAGAGAAGGAATGGAAAAGAACGTTAAATGGGAAAATGGTTGCTTCTGTTTGCCGTAGGATATGGACAATTCTTGTTGAAAAGTATTGAGTTTGAATATTTTAATTTTGGAGTCAAACGGTAGTGTATATATTTACAATATCTGAAATACAAATTTGGATAACTGTATTTCTCGTTTGACCAGAGAGTTTGAAATTGAAATTTGAAAATTTTAGTTCTTGAAGTTGTGTTTGGACGTGCATTTTTTGTGAATATGAAATTTCAGCCAGTGTTGGTAACTTGAAAATATTTGAAGACTAGAAATTTCATGGCCAAACAGATATTTGAAAAATTTTCAAAATCTGTGGCCAAACGCTAGCTAAGTTTCTGCAGAATACGACAGGAATTGGTTCTTAAAACGGGTTTTGATATTTTTTCAATTTACATGCTCAAGGACAATATGATTAGTTTGTATTTCTTTCATTTGGGCGGGGAGTTGTTGAATAATTAGAGTCAATTTATGTACAAAAGGTACATTCTAGTAATCTGAATGTGAAAATGTAGGAAAAGGGGATTCTTACAGCTAAATGATAGTTTTGATATCATCAAAGTCATAGATTTTGTGCATCCTTATAAAACAAAAGGTCATAGATTTTGTGCAGCTTACCTACTTATGAGAAATATAGTTGGTAGTTTGGGTTGGGGTAATAACTTATTGATTTACCATCATCCTATGCAAGCATACATTCTTGTGTTATGGTTTTGAAACTGATTTGATAGAAAGGCGTTATTGTTAGAAACTATGTTGCTTGAACTTTTCAAAAGTACCTCTGGCTCTGGGTGCGTGTCGGATCCTCCAAAAGTCATTAATCTTTTTTAGGATCTGTTCGGGGTGCACAACACTTTTGGAGAGTGAGCAATATGGGTTAGAAATACTTTAGCTACTTAGTTCTTTTGATTTAAATTGGAAAAAGTTATAGGAACAAGTTTATCTGGTTATTATGAAGAGATTTAAAGACCTTCCAATTAAACTTGAATCTAGAAAAGAAGTTCAAACTGGTAAACAAGTGGTCCGAGTCAAACTAAATAATTTAAGAAAATCAGGTTCTTTGGGAAGTTTAGCAGTATATTCACTAGTGCTTTTCCTATCCAATGTACCAATATATATTCTACATATGTTTATCTGGTTATTTTGAAGAATTTATTATAGCTTGTGGAATAGCTTGAATCCAGAAAAGAATCTCCAAACTGGAAACAATTGGTTGACATGAGAACAAATGATTTAGAAATTCATGTTCTCTAGAGGTTAACAGTTTAATAGACACTTGCTGTATGTTCATTCTCTAATCCTTTTTAATCCTTGTAATGCCAATTGTAATACAACTTCTTATGAGAAAAGGACATATTAAGCATTGTCTCTAGGCATATTCCTGTAGGCAGTTTTACTTGTACATATCTTAATAATTTTTCATACACCTTTTACAGGCTTGCTGTTATTTTCTTCAAAGCTGGGTATCCAAGAAGTTTATGACTGGATGGTAATGGCTTTTCTCTTCTGTTGCTTTACCAATTTTAATAGGTTTTGGGAATATTCCTGACAACTTCAAAATTTGAAATTGCAGTGTGGTTCTCTTCCCTGTGGCGGTTACATTCTTTGTCACATGGTGGTTTATTCAGTTTGTTGATGGTTTCTTCAGTCCACTATATGAACAACTTGGTATTGACATATTTGGTAGGTCCAATTTCCCAAAATTTTGATAGCTGCAGTTAGTTTTCTTTAATGAGGTTGTTTATCCAGCCTCTTGATACGTATGACTCGCTTCATATTTTCGTTTTCCAATATTTCATTTCTGCATAGCTGCAACTTTCATAAGATGATAGTGCAAATTGTTCTTTGAAATTTGAACTTATCAGCTGCATAGATTTCTTTGTGAACACGTAAAAAGTTACAATCTCCTTTTGTTGAGGAGAAAAGTAATGCAATGAATTATAAACTTTCTTTACTTACCAGAGCAAAATGAATTATAATGCAATGAAAACTTATTAGTGCAATATGAGCAAGGAGAAGCTTTTATGATTATATTTTCTTGTCTTGTCTTTGGTGGTTCTTGTCAAGTTTGATTATTTTGTTTCATACTAGTAGAGATGGAAGTAAAGTTTTGTTTCTGGTTAGTGGTGGTAACTGGGGATTTCAGTCAGCAGCTTCGAAAAAGGTTATTGCCTTCAGCATACGACCAACTATATTCAGCTATATAAGTCTAAGATGCTCGTGGTTGACCGGGTATAACTAGAAATATAAGGAGTGAATAGCCATTAATCGTGCTTGCTTTCTTTCCAACCTCAATGCATAACGTTGTGTTTAAGGGTTAGCCATTATCCAGCAGTTCCTGCTGATCCACAGAGATAGAGGAGAGCATGGGTTCAATTGCCAAAAGAAATTCTCCAACTTGTATGAATTGCTTTGCTCTTAGAACTGTGATGTTGATATCAGTGTATATGTAAAGACACACTATCCTTTTCCTGAGGTTTAAAGGCATCTCACTTGTGAGGAAGCTGTTGATGCCTATTCTTTTTCATCAAATATCTAACATTTCATCACTTGAAGAACTTAAGCTGGTTTTTGATGGTCGATCATGTTATCTTCATAAATCTCATGTTTCCATAGGATGGCTTGTGTGTTGCCGACCTCCCCTCTTGTATTAAAAGTTGTTACGTCCATTGTATATTGCCCAGATCTCCTGACCTTTTAGACATTTGTTGGTGCAGGACTAGGATTTGTCACATCTCTTGTTTTCGTATTCTTAGTTGGAGTTTTTGTTTCATCTTGGCTGGGTGCTACTGTTTTCTGGATTGGGGAATGGATTATTAAGCGAATGCCATTCGTCAGACACTTATACTCGGCCTCAAAGCAGATTAGTTCTGCAGTATCTCCAGGTAAAGCTACAGATTTTTCTTCTTATGAGGAGAATAATGATGGAATGAATCTTACCTTCCGTTTGTTAAGGGGCAAGGCAAGGAGCGGTGCACGTATCTAATTGATGGAAAGGGAAAGGGGGTGAGTTGAGTTTCAGGGAAGATTGGGGAGAACTGCCCTTTTTTCCTTAATAGTTTACAGACTATGTTACAATCGTCTTTTCCTTTCATCAAGAAAAGGTGGATAACAAAAGAGAGAAAAAGGAAGGATAATCTCTAACGGTGGAGTATAACGAATTTCAGAGCTGTGAAGTTAACAAGTGAAATTTGAAATAAAGTTTAATCTGATTTCCTGGACTTTCATTTCAATAATAAAGGGTGTCAAAAAGCATGGTGATCAGGTCCACCAAGACAGACAACGCATCAAATTTGTGCTTTGAAGACTGAAAAATAAATACTTTATTTGAGAGTTAGGTTGCTCCATGAAGTATTATGATGTTGCTGTATTTCGTTGGTACGTTTTGTTCTTGACTGATTTGTTATTCGTACATAATCTACAGACCAAAACACCACTGCTTTTAAGGAAGTGGCAATCATTCGTCATCCCCGTGTGGGTGAATACGCCTTTGGTTTTATAACATCATCAGTTACCCTTCAGGTATTTGTTCTCTGCAGCAGATTTTCCCTTTTTGATACCATGCTGTAATAGGGAAAAACCATCTTCTTTATCACTTTCAGAAATGCATATTTTCTTTTGCTGATAGACAAATAGATTAGAAAAAGCTGTCACTTTCGGCTTAAATTCTGTATGAATTTGCTTATATTCTTCATATGTTATCTATCTAATTTTCATACACGGTTTGACTGGGATATTATTTTTCCTTTCCTGTAAATGCTGAGCTTCTTTTATTAGTCAAGTGCTGAATGTTCTTTTGATGTGCATAAGTTCCTTCTTGAACTACTGACATTTTTCAAATATAAGCTCATCATACTCTCTCTCGCCCTACCCCCCCCCCCCCCCCCCTCTCTCTCTCTGCCCCCCATCCCCCCTCTCTCGGGTGGTGAGTAGAGATGAATGATGAGAAACAGAAAGAACAACTAAATTAATGAACATGGAAAAGGGCATTTTATTATTTTGTTGGCTGATATCAGTAATCAATGACACATTAATTCTGGATTTGCAGACAGATGAAGGGGATGAAGAATTGTGTAGTGTTTTTGTCCCTACAAACCATTTATACATTGGTGATGTACTCCTGGTTAACGCCAATGATGTTATAAGACCAAACATGTCCATCCGCGAAGGCATTGGTACGTCTCTGGTTTTTTTGGTATCTTGTCTTCTAATGTGTCACTCCTTGTTTAGCATTAGTAACTTGTCGAAACATGCATTTTACTTGATGGTGTCCTTAGCTTAGTGAGTTGTCTTTCTAAAAATAACCATGGAAGGCTATGTCCAAATGCTTCTAATGAATTTCGGGTTTGTTTATGCAATTGTTTCTAACAATGAAGCCAAAAAATGCAGAGATCATCGTCTCTGGAGGAATGACCATGCCTCAAAGGATCTCTCATGTGGCAAGAGTTGCACGACAAAGTGAAAGAATTCCACTGAACAGAATTAAGTAACAATAGTGATGAACATGACAATGTAGGACCGTTTGTAATTAGTCAAGGAGGAAAAAACAATCATACATACATTGTTGTAATTTTTTGTATCTACTCTGATGCACCTAAATATGTTGTTATTATGTGTTTGTTCTTAATTTGCAGTAAAGTGCTTAAATTAAGGTTTAAACTTTAAATTCGTATCTTAAGGGAATCAAATATGTGACCAAGCAGATATGACCAGTTACCCTAACTGGGGGGAATGTGAAAATGTGAATATGATAAAATATAACACAAAAGAATAGAGAAGGACAAGAATAGAGTGTAATTGTTATTTCTCTTGAGGGATGAGAGATCATGAATATAATGAATAAAATTCCTCTATTTATAGGGAAAATACTCCTAGTTTCTGACTAAAAGACGGATACTTCAAATCCTGATAAATATTAATTAGATCTTATTAGATCTTGATAGACATTCACCATAATATAAATATATTTATAATACTCTCCCTTGAATGTCTAGATAGATAATGTGCCTCGTTAAAACCTTACTAGAAAAAATTCAGTGGAAAAAAAAAATCTAGTGAAGGAAAAAGAGTACACATCTCTAATAATACACATATAGGTTGCCTCATTAACAACCTTATAAGGAAAATTCAGTGGGACAAAACCTCGTAAGGGAAAAGAGTACAACGCGTATCAACTCTCCCTAATTAGAACATCCTTGAACCTTTGCATCTCGATCTTGTGCAGCATCTTCCTGAAAGTTTCAATTGGAGAAGATTTTGTGAATAAATCAGCCACATTGTCACTTGAACGAATATGTTGCACGTGAACATCACCATTCTTTTGTAGCTCATGTATGTAGAAAAGTTTTGGCAAAATGTGTTTCGTTTTATTTCCTTTTATGAATCCTCTCTTAAGATAGTGCTATGTATGCTGCATAATCTCTGTATAATATTGTGGGTAGATTGTCATATTTCGCACCACATTTTTCTCGAATGAGATGTATCATGAACCTCAATCATACACATTCTCGGTTCGCTTCATGAATAGCTATTATCTCAGCATGATTCGATGAAGTGGCTACAATAGATATAGCAGTACTATCACATATGAACACATAGCCTGTTTGAGACCAAGCTTTATGCGAATCAGATAACTACCCAACATCAGCATGACAAATAAGATCGGGACTGCAATATTGCTAATAAATTAACTGAAAAGGCTATATCAAGCCTTGTAGTATTTACAAGATATATTAGTACATCAATTGTACTAAGATGTGGTTCTTCATAACCAATTCAATTCGGTATATTTCTCATGTCAGCAAATAATCTATTGCTTTTGAAAACTCTCCAAGAGTTTCAATAATTTTCAAGCTATTAGCTTATACAATGTAAAAATTATCAATAAGTTTCTCAGAAACTTTTATATTTTGAATCCTTAAAGAAGTTTTCATGTAAATTTTGTCAAGTGACCATGTTCAACATGTCATATGTGACATCTTGAAGTGTCTGGATTGCAAATCAAATAAGGTTTACGCTTACCAAGATGCATCCTTTCATGTCACTTGATAAATATTCTACATCAGCATGCTTAAATTAACGTAGAATTCAGATCCTCATAATCTTTTACAATATTGCGCTAATATCATATCAAAGATATCGTTAATGATATATCATTTTGTATCAGTTCACAGTATGAAATAACATTTTGAGATCTCATCATTTTATTATTTTCAGGTACCTGAACCTCTCATAAGTGTTTCATGAAGTGTTATGTCGTAGGCTCTTCAAGAGCACATTGCTTTCTTATTATAATTATTTGTTCCTTATTTGAAAAGGATTATTTTATTTGGAACCGATTAGTCTACCATGCTTCATGCATGCGTAGACTTTGTCCTTTATGAACACAAAATAGGAGCACTTGCAGCTTAAATATGAGATGCATTCGGCATTCTACTTGAATTATCTTTTAAATGAGGATCTGACGATAATTCCTAACATATTTCATGGCTGCTTATAATCTCCCCCTTATGTTTGGAAAACTAACATACATCCTCCATCTTTGTGCATCATGGTATATTGATAAATCATATACCGCATATCAAAATTATTAGATGGAATAGTTGGTTCCTGACCTTGAACCAATTAAGAGGGAAGAAATAATCAAAATTTATTGGTCTAATGCATACAAGTGCCATTGTATGCAACATATCATATTTCAGACCAACACATGAAGCTTTGTTTTTATTAGTAATGATTTAGCTATTTATCGAATGCATTCAATGCTAAATTATCATCATCAAGATGAATTATCTTGATTACACAATCTGAAAATTATGCTCTTAACTCAATTTTATTGAGCAACAACTTTATGAATGTCAAACTGTAGGTTGACAATAAACTTAAAAGTGATCATCTTATATCGATGCATCTTAATTGATCACATGACTGGTGAACGGGCCCATATTCACCTTTTATATTTTTCAAATTTTAAGGGATCCAATCCCAAAATTAGTTGGTCCAACCAACTTATCATGAGAACAAACAACATTAAAAATAATGAAGAATTTTCTAATTCTTCAATATATGTTCAATTGTCAGTATACACATCTTTGAGATGTCGGAATCATTCATTTTAATTTATGAACTTTTATTCTAGTAAACTCCAAGTTTACCATGACATGTGCATTTTACGTTAGTAAATTTCAGATTTACTATTACATGAATAAATTTCTGATTTACTACTTTAGAAGTAGATTTCAAAATAACTCTTCTCGATTGTTCTGCCTCATTGAAGTGAGTGGTGATACCATCACAATCAAGTGTACATTTGCATTATAATAAGCTTCTCATTCCCCAGGAATGGAATATAATCGTGCCTTAAGCCTATCAAATTATGATAACTTATAGACTCATTTAAAATATTGCTACTTCTGGAACAAACTAATGCATACATATAATGTGGAGAACTTTTCTCCAACATATGTTTAATTATAATCATAATAAGTATGTGAAAATATCACCACTTGTATTCTTTCAGACATATTATACACTGCTACCGCATTCACTTCAAGAATGAAGCAAGTTGTCAACTTTCAGATATCATATATTGCTACTATATTCACTTCATGGAATAGAGCATATCAATGGAATAACACCCATTATTTTGCCTTAGCCATCATAATATCATCAATATGGTGTATTGAGATTCAAACTCAGTATTTTATCCATATAAAGGCGTCTTAGGCATAAATTGATGGGACTTGAACCCAACATCTTAAACAATATTATTTTTTGAGAACAAATTTAAAGTATAAATGGTTCCAAATCACAACTTTCACTTAGATCCAACAAATCCAACAATAATTATACCATTGGTAGCAAAAAATAAATAATATCAAAAATTACTAATCTTGAAATTACTTTAGATTTATAATCTCATCTTGTTTGACAGAGTCTCGTTTTCACATGGTAGCAGTTGGTTATAAAATTATAACATATAACAAACACAATAATTTATTATGTCTCAGTTAATAAAGAAAAAAAATTCCACAAAGTAACCTCTTATAACGTCTTCATGCAAGGGCACGATAAAGTAAAATTGAAGCGAGAAAATAAAACATTGCGACAGAGACTGAGAAAAATATGAATTGCTTTGGACAAAATTACACCATACAGTAACAAAAATAATGAGCATGTTAGAAAAGAAAACTAAAGGCAATCAAATAACCCCTTCTTCTTTTTTCCAGTAACCAAATCAAATAACCTTTTTTTTTTTTTTTCAGTAAGCAATCAAATTTTAACAACAAACACAATACTAACCAATTTCTTTGAATAAAACTGATTATTCATGTAATTGTTTAACAGAAACACAGATTATTTTAAAATATCATACTTACGAAACACAAAAGAATAGAGAAGAAGAAGAATAGAGAGTAATTGTTATTTCTCTTGAGGGATGAGAGATCATCTTGATTATAAATACAATGAATAAAACCCTCTATTTATAGGGGAAAATACTCCTAGTTTCCAACTAGTTTCCAACTAGTTTCCAACTAAAAGACAGATACTTCAAATTCTGATAGATATCAACTAGATCTTATTATATCTTGATAGACATTTACCATAATGTAAATACATTTATAACATTATGTTAATAATGTACAATTATTATTTTTTTTTCAAAAAAAAAGGGGAAAAAGACATTATTACCCCCTGAACTTGTCACCAAAATTTACTTTAACACTTAAACTTAACTTGTAATTATTTACCTCTTAATAACTTTCAAGTGAATTTTATACCCTTTAAAAGGCTGACGTGACAAAAACTGTAAAATAGGCGAGTTAAGGCAGAGAAAAAGTGAAAAAATAAAAAAAGTAGGGTCCACTTCTTATTTCCGGCCACCACCTTCATCTTTCTCACACCCCACCACCCCTTCTCTTCTCCTTACTCTCTTATCATCATTTTCAATCAAATATATATTAAAATATTTTTTCATCCCCAATTAAAGACATATCAAAATATTTTTTTCAAGCAATTTGATAAATAAAAATCAAATTTGACATTTTCTGAATCACCAAATTGCTTGTAAATTTCATCCACAAAAATTATATCGAACAATTTTTTTCTCAAAAATTACAACCACTCCAAATTTAACAAAAAAAGTTTCACTTTTTCTCTATCTCTAATTCCTTTTACCCTCAAATTGAAACTCAAAATCTTTCGCATTACGATTGTAGTTTCTAAAGAATTAAATTCCAATGATTTGAGTGTAGAATCAAATTAATGAAACTCAAAAATGGTGATTGCGGATTTCGAGGGTGGGGTGGGGGAGGAAAACGAAAATTTGAAAATGAAGAAAAAAAGAACCGATGGATTGGAGTTGAAGAAGAAGATTTGAGTTTTGGGATGTTGAGGGAGGTGACTCAAACGTGGCACGTGTGTACTGCACTCTTCGTAGTGAGAGTGGTATAATATTTTTGGGGTGGTATAAAATTCACTTGAAAGTTATTAAGGGGTACAAGTTAAGTTTAAGTGTTAAAGTAAGTTTTGATGACAAGTTTAGGGGAATAATTATGCATTCTCCCCCCCCCCCCCCAAAAAAAAAAAGTACAAAGTATTATGAATCGGGTAATCAACTGTGAAATAAATGTTCCTAGTGAGTTAACTAAAACAATTTGTAACAAAATTTCTTGTAAGATTTTGTTATACAATGGGGTTGTGCGATAGTTGGTCAGAATTATGTAAGCATTAATTATGCGGGTATTAGTTATATGACATCAGTTATTCTATCTTCTACCATGTATAACATACATATCAATTTTCTCATAATTTATATATGTATTAATATATCAGTTTTTAAGTTGTAAATCAGACATCATATTAATTTCATATATGAATAACTTGCATATAAATTAATACATAAATAACACGTTTCTTTATCGGCTATCAAACCATACCTAAATTTATGGTGTTATAGAATGTTTTAGTTGATTAAGGTGTTTCATCAATATATAATAAGTGTTTTACTACCTAATACCATGCGCACCAATCTTTTTCTTAGGGTCTTTGATTAAGGGGGTGTTTGAAATTGTTGTTGGGAAGTCAAAAATATTTTTTTTTTTTTAAGAAAAAAAATGCTTTTTTTGATAAAGTAGGATATTTTGGTAACTTTTAAATATAAGAAAAAATAATTTTTCTGTTGTTAGAAAGAAATAGAAAACAGAAGCAGAAAGTTATTTTTAATGTAAAATATATTCCCATCACTTATACATATATATCAGTGTATTGCTTATTAATTAATTACCATATATCATAAATTTGATTAAAAATTTATTTAAAAATTTTTAGTCTTCATTTTTAAATTATTAATTTTTTTATGTTTTTATGATTTATATATCATCATTATTTTACTACACACTCCTTTACTTTTTTAAAAAAATCATAATTGATGATGATGATAAATGAATATATTATGTATTTATGTATATAAATATTGATTGAAAATTTTATAATGTGTAATTTTTAATTACATATAAATAAAAATTTAATCAAAAATATTATAATAAATATTTAAAATAATTTCTCTCTATAAAATATTTTAATAGTAAAAGTCTATTAATACATGTTCTTAAAAAAATAAAAAACTTAAAAAATTAATAAATATCTTTTTTTCGTAATTTGTCTCTCAAACCCAATTTTAAAAAAAGATTAACCAAATACTATCCATTTATTAAAAAAATATTTTGAAATGGAGTAGCCAAACACAAATTGCGTTTTTTTAAAAATACTTTTCTGAGAAATTATTTTATAAACACACTTCTCAAATAAATCGTTTTCTCATAACAATCTCAAACGGGGCCTACGTAATGTTGTAATGCACTATGACATCTACATCTCAACCTATTTAGTGACGTGATTTCTACATTTTAGCTAGAGTTTAGATTTTAAAAACTTATCTTTAAATATTTGTTCACTTATAAAATTTGACCGAATTAAACATTTTCAAGTTGAAAATTCTACTCACAAAACATCAATATTTTATCATGCAAATACATGTTCGAACATAATTTCAAAAACTCAAAATTTCGAATTTCAAATTTCATTTTAAAAAGAGAGAAGTGTCAAGTACCCCTGAAATTGTCCCATTTTATTCATGGTACACCTGAACTTTGAGTTGTCTTAAGTACTCCCCCGAAGTTGTTTTACTATGTCGAGTGACCTTTTTTGGCCTACGTGATAAAATATTTGATTTCAAACTTCATCACGCACGTGATGGGGTTATTTTTTTGCCAAATTAGCATTTTCAATGGTAAAAAAATGAAAAAAATTTTATTTTTCTTAAATTTTTTCAAAAATTTCAATTATCCCTCTTCCTCTATCACTTTCAATCTAATTTTTTTTTTAATTCTATTGCTTCTACTTTATCTACTTATTTCTAACTCCATGAATTATAATATGAGACTTATTTGTGCACGTGAGTCTCCTTTCAATTGTGAGAATTTGATGGTCAGATGATAATCCCGGACGTTGATTCCTTGGTTGTATGCATTATGGTGTATGTAATTTATATTCTCTTTTTTTAATGTTTAGTAGCAAGTTAATTTTATAACTTTCTTTTTTATGAATTGCAGTCTCTATTTTGAACTAGTTGCAACTTTTTTGATTGATATGATCCAAAATTTTCTCGTCAAATCAATATTGTGATTTTGAATTTGTTGAAGAAGACCAACAAACAACAAAAAGAGTTGAAAGACAAAAGGATGTTAAAGCTAATTTTGTGCATTAGTTTGATATGTAATGTGATGATGTTCATTTACCTTTTGTGTCGTTGAATTGAAAATTGATGTTGGCGTATGTAATGATGCATTAGTTTGATAAGATGGTTTTTTTAACTGATATAGTTATATTTCTTTGCTGATTAAAGCAATATATTTGTAGTTATACTTCTAATATTTCTTGGTTATTGTTGGCTTCTCTGTAAGAAGATGATAAGTTGGCAACAACATAACTTAAGCATAATGCAATACAATTATAGTGATACAACACAACTTAAGCATAATGTAACAATACAACTTTGTCATAATAGATGCATTTCATAAATCTGATCATGAAACTAACGACACCATAGTGCTTAATTATTTCAACCAAAATCAAGTAGAGTACTTAAAACACCGACTGTCAAAACACATAATTAACGACTAGTTGAATCATTCTATTACAATACCACAAGTAGTTACAATAGCCAACAAAGAACAACTAACAACCACCATCCGTAGAACCTTTTTCCTTGCCCTTTGCATTTTTCTTGATGAAGTCTTTGCCTTGGTACTCTTTGATGGAGATTTTTTTATCAGTTATGCCCTTGTCCTAATCCCAGCAGTTTTGATCTGATTTGAACTTGAAATTTTCTTTAAGTAATAGCACGCACACTTTTTCACTTCAATCCCTTTGTTGGTTGATAACCAATATCATTAGTGACATGTGCAGAACTCACTATGCTTGTGTTAACCCTTCTACTACTAGCCAATCCTTGCTGAAAAATGTATGCCTTGATTATATTTTGACTAACCTTTTTAAAAATAATTAAAAGTATCAATTTAATAAGAAACTTACATTAACACAAGTATATCTAGTTTCAGAAATAAATACACCTTGACTCATAACTCTTGGCCTTTATAATTATTTTTTCATCAATTTTGTCAGTGTTGTTTGTGCTGATTTTTTCTCTCTTTTCAGTATAAGACTGTTGTGAGGCAACATACTAGAAGAACAAACTAGTTAATAAGTAATCTAATGAGATTATTACCTCTTTTGTGGCTGATTTTAATTTTCGATTGAAATTTTGTGGACAACCCTTTTTATTATGATTTGCTTCTTTGAAGATTGAACATGTTATTGACACCCCAAATTTTGACACCTTGCCATATTTTATCACTTCATCAATTTTTTTCTTTTTGTTTTTTGGTAGCCTACTAGGCATTTGTGTCACTTCAGGTGGCTAAACTATAGGATTCCTGCTATCTGACCATATTTTCATATTTGAAACTGACTGAATAAAGTAAGAATAAGCCTTCAAATATGCTTTCTTTCTCTACCAGATAAAAATTTCTTGTGATGCATCCAAATTTAAGTAGTTCGTTGCTGCTATACCATGTGCACGGGGAATTCCTTTTAGTTCCCATGATCTACAACTATATTTTTTTGCTTCAAATTCACAGTATGCTTGTATGCCCCTTCCATCACTTCAAATGCTTGATTATCATTCCAGTCAATGTTGCACTGCATTGATCTTTCTACATTTGCATTGAACATCATCATTGTCATTGGAGATATGTCATCTGTCCAAAAATTAGCAAATATTCTTGCCTTACTCACCCTTGTCATCACTTTAATCCTGATTTCTTCCAATACTAAAATAATAGTCTTGTTCCTAGGAATTAAAATTCAAGCATTGAAACTCTTACATTTATAATCCACACTATCACACTTGAAAAAGGTGTTGAAGTAAGCCTTACACCATCTCTCGTTATTGTAAACTATAAAATCTTCAATAATATCTCTGCCCAACCTGGATAGAGCATCAAGATTTAGCTGAAATTGTGCCTCAAAAGTTGATCTAGCACCAGTCTAAAATTTCTTCCTTCTCTCTATGCCTCTCTGTTTCTTTGATCAATTAGCTAAAATATTTCTAGCACACATTCTGTTCTCACATGGAGGAAGTATTTCTTCTGCAGTAGCAACTAGTTCCTGCAGTTTTAAAACAAAAAGATGAAGTTAGTTGATTTTGATCTAAATTAAATTTAAAAAAATATTAATAAATATAGTTATCTTTTGCATAACACTGATAATAGTGAGCTGAGAATCATCTCCTAAAATGAGATCATCTTGTAATATCGTCAAGAATCATCTTCATGTAGCCTTACTTTCTTTAAAAGTCACTGCCGATACTATTGGAACCATTTGATTGTTTCCATCATCGGCAATAGCTACCAGCAACCGACCTTTACAAATTCCTTACAAAAAACATCTAGCCAGTTCTATACACTTTCTGTGTCCCTTTTGAATTTTTTTTTTCATAGCTTCAAAACATATGTAGAAAGAGTGAAATTATTTCATTCCACTATCTGAATCAGTCAGCTTCACAACACAAGTACTACCATGATTTGTTGGGAGCAACATATCCTTGTAATCTAGGATTATGTTAAATTCAGCCACATGATCCCCTTTAATTTTTTTTAAAATCATCTTTCTTGTCTTTAAACATACTGTCTTGCCAATATAAACACCCAACTTTTTTCTAACTAATTCTTGAATCTCCCACCCTTTGATAGTTGACTGGGATATAATCCTATATTTAAGATAATTTGACAAAAATTTTGAATTACAAAGAAAATTAGTGTTGGTCTAAGTACATTTGTGCCTTGGGTTGTAGGTCTTAACAGAAAAGTTTTCAGTCCTCCCTTCCTTGCTAGCATACAATAAACATGGACAACCACTTTTACATTTCAGTATTATCCAATAAGTCTCATTTACATATTTGTCAAACTCAACCCCTCTTCTTTATAGCATATTTAGTAACTTCTTCTCTAAACTCATTTGAACTTTTAAATACTAAACCTAGCCGCCACACAATTACTTCACAAGTTGGATCATATATCACTGAACTACTCTTTTTTCTCCCCATTAACTTCCTTCCCTCAAATTCTTCATAAAAAATAGACTGTAAATCATCATCATTTTTAAAACTATCACAGTCAAAACTATCATAGAGTGGCTCACCTTCTGTTAATTTATCCTTATAATTTTTCTTATCATTTTTAATATTATCAAACCCATCATCCAATCCAACTTCACCCAAAAAAACTTTTGCTTTCTCTTTCTTCTTGTTACTCCTATTTTCTATCTTAATCTTTCTCATGTTTTTCTTCACTATCCTCAACTCTTCATGCACATCACTTTTACAGTCGATAGATTGGTCAGAATCATCATCACCATTATCACTGCCTCTAACCTTTTTTTCTTGAACAACAGGTTCTTCGTCTCCTTGAACAGCTGGTTCAACTAGTTCTTGGACATTTGTTTCAAGTTCTTCTTCAGTGTTAGTCCAATATATTGAACTATAATCATAATCAACTCCAACTTCTTCTACATTTTCAGATCTATCATGATTATTCAAAACAGAAGCAGTAGAAGAAGAAGCCAATCCTAGATCTTGATTTTTTTCCTTGGTATTTTCATATGGAACAAAACATACCTCATATTCTTTTCTGGCAGGTACAAGTGCATTAAAAGTCTCACCAACACTTGTAACTTGACTCATTTGTCCTCTTGATTGACCCACATACTCTATAATTGAGTTCTCACACACATATATTTATTGTGTTTTCACCTTTAAGAAATAATGCAATGTCATAAATATTCCTATCTTTTTTCAGTTCAATCAAATCACCCCCAATGAAGACACAACATAAGTCTTCCCCAACTTTGTAATACCAATGACTTTGCATAGTCTGTAATTTCAGAAATTGACAAGTGATCTTCATCCACGTTGTATACATACTCAGTCCAACTATCAATATAAATTGGACCAACCTCACTCACCTAGACACCCCTAATTTTAAATCTTAAGTTCAAAAACTTAGTAGCCATATGTCAATCTATAACCACAATAAAAATCAGCCAACTAGACACAAGTGCACAAATAGTCCCAACAATACACCAGTACATGAGTAATTTAATCCCAACAATTAATAATACAAGACAATTTCGAGAAAACCCCCCAAGATACATAAGTAAATTTATAAAAAGCCCCAAAATTGAACAATACAATCCAACAGTAAGCAAACCAACACACAAATTACAATAAAAAATTTATTTTACAAAAAAAAATTTAATATTTGAATTAATTACGAGAAATTCTAGTAGCCATGCATGCAAAATTTCTCAAAGTTTCACAACAATATAGTCAATAACACATCCGTTAACAATCAATAATATGATTTCTATGCATAATCAAAACAGTAATAGAAAGAAAATAACTTCATTTTTAACATAATGAAAATAAATAAAAAATATATTTTTGTAGGTAATAACTTACTTGACAAACAAAAATTTTAATATTTCTCTACTTTTGAGTAGTGGAAAATTCAAAATCTTCAACGAAATCTTCAACACAAACTTAACACGAAATATTCACCACCACCTTCAACGAAATCACTACACCTTCACTACCACCCTCAACAAAAATTCAACATGAAATCGTTCAAAGTGTGTTTACATTGTGGAGAAGATAAAGCTACTAAAGGGACGGTTTGATTTCTAACACACTTAGAGAGAAATGAGAAGTTAAAGAGTTAGGGTGGAAATGAGAAACCTTTTATATTTCTTTTGGTTATACGGTCTCATGTGGATATTATTTATCCACGTGTAAAGATGCATAATCAAAATTTTCACTGTGTACATGTTTGTATTCACAATTGTGTCCTTTGGCCTTTGTACTTAAGTTCCTACAATTGGTATCAGAGCTTATGTTGTTTAAAGTTATCAGAAGTAGTATTTATTTGGATTTATTTGATTAATTTCTTAATTATGATAAAATTAGATTTAGATATCCACCAAAATGTTATAAATATCCTTTAAATGAATAACGTACATAAATTACAAAAATATAAAGAATTAAAAAAAATAATATCTGAAAAATGTAAAGAATTAAAAATAAGGATAGAAAGACTACAGTATAACATAATTGTCGGAGTTAGTAAAAATTCAATAAATGCACAAAAAGAAGAAATATCAAATTTAGAATCAACAATAGATAGTCTAGAATATATATATATATCAACATAACCTATATACATTTAAATAAAATAAACAAAGAAGAATTTATAATAGACGAAAAAACATATGAAAATCACGAAGGATCAAAAATAAAAATAGTATTCTTTAATTTAGGAAGAAGATATAAGAAAATAGGTGAATATTTATATTTAATGTTAGAAAAAAGAAGAATTAAAATTAGAAGATAAGTTGACAGACATGGTAAGAATAGAAAGAGAAAACGAAGAAATAGATAGAAAAAAGGAAATAGATAAAATAAAATAACAAACCACAGAAGAAATACGAAAAATAGAAGAAACTAAAAATAGTTGGATTGCTGAATTAGAAAAAAGAACTACAAATTCTAGAAAACATAGGAAACTAGAAATTAATGAAGAAAAAAGAAGTAATTAATAAAGAAAATCTAAAACTAATAAATACAGAAGTAAATACTCTAGATAAAAATATAATACCTAGTATAGCAGAAATAAGAAAACCAACATATAATTACAAAAGTAAGTTTAAAAGATATAATCCAAAGGATGAATATAATAAATGGACACCTAAACAAATAATTAATTACAATTTTTTAGATTTAGACTGTGTAATAGACATAAATAAAACAATATAACTATGGGTAGGATATATGTCAAAACAATTATTAGATAATAAAATAGATACAACTAACACACCAGAATATATAGAAAAGACATTAATAGGAACAGTAAAATTATGGTTTTTAAACCTAGCCGAAGCAAGTAAAAAGTATTAAGATCTGATAACAAAACAGAAGGAACATCAACAACTACTAAAATACTACCAACAGAAATATTGAAAAAATATGAAATAGCTATAAGAGATGAATTTAGCAGTATGACAACAGAAGAAGAAGAGCAAAATAAAGAAAAAGATATAAATAGAAATTTAATGTTAAAACTAGCAATATGTAATATGTGCTATATAGATGAGTATACGTGTGCATTTAAAGAATATTATTATAAAGAATATATAATATAGAAGAAAGTAAAGAAATAAGAAGATTATATTTTAGTAAATTACCCGAACCATTTAGTTCAAAAATAATAAAGATTTGGGATGAAGCAAAAATAGTAGATACCCTAGGAGCAAGAATAAAATTTTTACAGCAATGGTATAGAAATCTATGTGAAAAATATAGAGAAGAAATAAAAATGGAAAAAATATTAATAAGAAATTTAACATGTTGCAAAGATAAAATAGCACCTCAATTTGGATGTGAAGAAAGATATTATAAGAAAAGTAAAAGACATAAGAAATATAAGAAATACAAGAAATCAAAATATAAGTATAAAAACCAAGAAAAAAATATTATGTATAAAATTATAAACATAAAAGACCATATAGGAAAAAGAAATCTATAAAAGAATGTACTTGTTATAATTCTGAAAAACTAGGACATTTAGCTAGAAATTATAAATTACCAAAAAATCCAAAAAAGAAACAAATATCAAAAATAAAAATAGAAAATACAGAATATATGCAGATAGATTATATAGATTATGAATTAGAAAGTGAAGATAGTATATATGAAATTTCGGAGAATGAAACAGATAATAAAATAGATAGTGAATTAGATGAATCAAATGATTGTAGAAGATATAAAAATGAACCAAATAACTGAAGAAGATATAAAAATAATAATAAAGGAAGAAAATTTAAATGAAGAAGGAACAGATCAAAAAATAATATTTGACAATAATATATTTGACGAAATAAAAGGAAAAGAGTTAGACCTAAGTGTAGAAAAAATATTTAAAATATCAATAATAAAAAATATATTTAGTAGAAAAAAGGAAGAATACTACGTAATAAGCCAAAAGAAACATGTAATAGACTGTAGATATGCAAAAGAAAGAGCTAGTATACCACTAGTAACAAAAAAAATAATTAATAAAGAAATAAACGATATAAAAAGTAAAGACCCAATAAAATATGTACACCTTGGAGGAACAGAGATATTGATAAAAGCATGTTTTAGAGAAGGAATAAATACACCAATAGAATTATATTTAGCAGATTATAGAATTATAAAACCTATAGAAAAAAGTATAATAACTGCTATAAAATGAAATTTAATATACTAAAAATTTAAATTTATAATAAGTGCGAATTATTCAGTAGCAATAACAAATAAAAATATAGATAAATCATTAGTATTATATTGGAAAATATCAGGAATAGAACTAACCGCAGGAAGTAAAATATTTACAGCAAGATGTAAAAATCTATATGTATTAACAACAAAAAATAAAATTAATAAAATACAAATAGAAAGTCCTTTTGAACAATTTGTAAAAACAATTGATAATAATGATTATAGTACAAAAATATAGACATAAAAGAAGATTTAGAAATAATAAATGATAGAATAAGTACATAAAAAAAATAGCTCATGAAAAACCAGAATCATCAAGCTCATAAAAAAGAACAAGTTATGAAACAACTTCAACAGTTAATTTAAATCAATATTACATAACGGGAACAATAAATGAAAAAGAATATTTAATACTCTTAAACACAGGACAAGAAGAAAATTATATAGCAAAATATCTAGTAAGAAGTGAAGAAATAAAATCTAATAGTAATATATGCCCAG